>NW_018165213.1:85189-121220 GCF_001263595.1 Phalaenopsis equestris
AGTAAGACTCCCCTGAATGCCCCTGAATGGAACATCACATCATATTCTCAACTTTCTGAGATTGGTATAAAACCCCCTTGAATGGGACCATTACATCTAATTATCTACACATATCTTTGAGATAGAGTAAGATTCCCCTGAATGGAATATCACATCCTATTTTTTACCTTCTAAGATTGGTGTAAGACCCCCTTGAATGGGACCACGACATCCAATTCTCTACACATATCTTCGAGATAGGAGTAAGACTCCCCTGAATGGAATATCACATCCTATTTTTTACCTTCTAAGATTGGTGTAAGACCCCCTTGAATGGGACCACGACATCCAATTCTCTACACATATCTTTGAGATAGGAGTAAGACTCCCCTGAATAGAACATTGCATCCTATTCTCAACCTTATGAGATTGTTATAAGACCCCCTTGAATGGAACCACGACATCCAATTCTCTACACATATCTTAGAGATAGGAGTAAGACTCCCCTGAATGGAACATCACATCATATTCTCAACTTTCTGAGATTGGTATAAAACCCCCTTGAATGGGACCATTACATCTAATTATCTACACATATCTTTGAGATAGAGTAAGATTCCCCTGAATGGAATATCACATCCTATTTTTTACCTTCTAAGATTGGTGTAAGACCCCCTTGAATGGGACCACGACATCCAATTCTCTACACATATCTTTGAGATAGGAGTAAGACTCCCCTGAATGGAACATCGCATCCTATTCTCAACCTTCTGAGATTGGTATAAGACCCCCTTGAATGGGACCACGACATCCAATTCTCTACACATATCTTCGAGATAGGAGTAAGACTCTCCTAAATGGAACATCACATCCTATTCTCAACCTTTTGAGATTAGCGTAAGACCCCCTTGAATGGGGCCACGACATCCAATTCTCTACACATATCTTCGAGATAGGAGTAAGGCTCCCCTGAATGGAACATTGCATCCTATTCTCAACCTTTCGAGATTGGTATAAGACCCCCTTGAGTGGGACCACGACATCTAATTCTCTACACATATCTTTGAGATAATAGTAAGACTCCCTTGAATGGAACATCGCATCCTATTCTCATCCTTCTGAGATTGGTATAAGACCCCCTTGAATGGGGCCACAACATCCAATTCTCTACACATATCTTTGAGATAGGAGTAAGAATCCCTTAAATGTAACATCGCATCCTATTATCAACCTTATGAGATTGGTATAAGACCCCCTTGAATGGGACCACAACATCCAATGTGGCATCCTACTCGTAACTTTCAAGGTCGGTACCTAAATTCTGACATACCTTTTCGGGATTGATACCTAAATTTCAAATCCCATCTCGAGGTTAGCACCTAAATATTGACTTAGGAGTTTGTGATGGTTTTGTTGATCTCGTCGGTCAATGTCAATACGCGTTGTATGCTTGCCCAGCACACCACACCTATTGGTGATCCATTTGTTGACCTCACTTTTGGTTGAGGTCTAGAAAACTTCTTTAGCTTAGTTGCCTAAGGTCTAGCCATATGACTTTCCTGTTGACTATTCTTAAAAAACTAGAAAAGGAACCCTCACCATTAGAAACTCTAATCTCTTCTTTGCTTAACTTTAAGTTCCATATATTGATCCTAACCTCTAGTACTTAATAGGTGGGGTCAGTATGGAGGATCTCAAGGAGAGTTCCCATAGGAGTGCTCGACCTTAGAGTTGCTTGACCTTAGAGTTGACCTTGGGTGTTGTTCTAGAGTTATTTCACTCACTTACACTCACTTTCACCCACAATCACTCACAAACCCTGAACCCAAATTGTTGACTTTAATCCCTTGATCTTAATCCCTTGATCTTTTGGGAGTGATCTTTTGGGAGACTCGTGTAGATGGTCCCCTAAACCTACTAGCCCTAGGCTAGGGTTTAGCTAAGACTAGAACATAGAGGACCCAAATAGGGATTTCGTTTGTCCATGGCTCAATAAGGTGGTTAGCACCCTAATTCTACCAAAATGTCCAACCTGATCTATCGCCCTAAATCCACCCAAATTACCAAAATGCCCTTGAAATCCTAAATTTGGTCAAAATCCTCAAATTCATCCAAAATACACAAATTTGTTCAAAAATCATCTCAAACCATTTGAAAAAATCCATATTGCCCAAGATCACCCAAAAATTCCAAAATTACCAAAATACCCCCAAATTTGCCAAAACTACAAAAATACCGCTGGCACCCCAAACTTTCCCAAAACCTCTAAAATTACTCCAAATGTCTCTAAAACCCATTCAGACCCTTCAATTGAACCCAATTTGGCCAATTTAACCATTTTGACCAAAACCCCCAAATTGCCTTTAAAGGCCCAATTTGCCAAAATTCACCTCAAATGTCCATCAATTTGACCCCAATTCCCATCAATTTCAATCCTAAATTCAAATTCATCTTTCACATGACCAATCTGAACCAAATTCAAGCCTAATTGGCCCATTCTTTGAGCTCAATTTTGAAATAAGTTAAACCCCCAATTTTGATCCTATGACCTAATCTTACCTAATTGAACGCCATAGCCTACTTAATTTACCCCAATTTGAATCCTAAACACTCAATAACAATCCTAAACCTCTTCATAATAGTCTGGCACATCAAATTTGACCCTGAATTGGTCCTAATAAATCCTCAATTTTACTCAATTTTGATCTAAGTCCAAAAATCCCCAATTTTGCCCCAAATTGGTTATGTCCCCAAATTCCACAAAATTGAATACCCTAACCCCAAAATTGACACCCAATTTATGTTGAAAACTCTTCATGAAATTCTTATGGACCATTTCCAACCATCAATTTGGACTTAGCCCAACCAAGACCCATGTCTAGTCCAAATTGACCAAAATCCCAAATTCTTTCAAATTGAGCTTCTAATTGAACTCAAAATCACTTCAATCCTTCACCAGAAATCTTCATAACAATCAACTACACAAGATTGATCAATTAATTGGGCTCAAATTCATGGCTAGCCTAACCCAAACCCAACCTTTGGCCATTTGGACCCAAATTGGACCCATGCACCAAAAGATGCACCAAAATTGGCTTAGCCATGTCAAATTGATCAAGGAAAAACTTCTACAACCAACTTTTGGATCCTAGTGACCAAACTAGACTCACTTAATCCTCCCTAGATGATCCATGGACTAAAAATCTCCTATATCAAGGGATTTGTTTCCTAAATTGCTTAAGCCAAAGATATCTCTGCCAAAGCCTCTCACCAGCCCAAATTAATTGTTGTGATAGATTTCTCTAAGGAGCCAAAACCGAGACCCCCATGCCTAAGTTCAAACCGAATTTCATCCATCCAATGTGTCTAGTTTTAATTGGTGTTAGCATCTTGAAGCCCTCCACCTAAGCTCCATATTGCACCCAAATGAAGGCCATGACAGCCACCCTAAGCTGTTTTACTTAAACCCCTCTTCCATGGCTAAAAGGGGACCAGAAAAATTTTCTTGAGGGTACACAACCCCATTGCAACCATTCTATGGCCATCTTCCCCATCACTTGACCTCAATTTTTTAGCTTAAAATCAGGGAAAAATTCAGCCTTCCTAAAAACTCCCCCAAATCCTAAATTGATTTGCTCCCGAGCTTCACTAGAGCAAGTGAGGAAGATCCCTATCAAAATCCCCCACTATTGAGCCTTCTAAACTATTCTTAGACCAAGGCCGCTCCACCTTTTGATCAAACTCATACTTGGAGCCTTCACCAGAGGAAATAAATACATCCACAAGGTTCACCATACTCCACTGAAGCTTCCACAAGCACCCAATCAAGGCCTCACCTCTTGAGTAAAGGTATAGCTCACTAACCCTAATTTTGGGCTTAGTTTGGACCTTTGTGAAGAAGACTTGCAATTCACAGCAATGTAACTGTATAAATGTACTTGTCTTGAGTAGATGAAGGAGTAGAAACAAACTCAAAGCCATTTGGTTGAGTCTAGGCCGAGATCGTAGGGTTTAAAGTTGACAGTTCATAGGTTTTGGACATCGAGGAAGATAACGGAGAGCTGTTTGATCAAGCGTGTATCGTATGGACGGACAAGATCGAGCCAGACGGAACCTTCGTGAGTAAACAGCTGGACGGGTGGCTACAGAGTCGGATGACAGCGCCAAACCAAAAAATAACGTATGGCGCTTCGGAGAAGAAGAGGATGATGCGGCTCGTGATTGGGATAAATAGAAAAATAAAGCTTTTTGTTGATTAAATAAATAACAGATATTTAAAAATTCATAACTTTTCATAAAAAAATTATAAAAATAAAAGAAAAATACTCTCTTGCTCAGTGAATAGAGCAGAATAATGTGGACTGAGAATAAAAATTATTTTTTAAATATATTATTTTTAATAAATTAAATATCCTCTGTGGTATTTTAATTCTTCATGACTTAAAATATCTCACCATGGCTTGAAATTTTCATGGTTTGGAATTTTGATGGTTTATTCCTCATGTAAAGGGTATGTTCTCTGATTTTTCCAAGGCCAGAGAGCATCTCTATGCTTCTAACCTTAATTTTCAAGCTAAGGTCACCATTTCTAAGGTGAACATCTTGACTTATTTTAATTATATAAATAAAAACATCACTTGAAAAATTATGAGAACAATTTTAATAGGTTTTCTCTGGTCAGAGAAGTCTAAGAAAAATATTGTGAAGCTTTGAATCATCTTGTGAATTTCCATACTTAATTAAATGCATATACCTTATATTAATTTATGTAAATTATAAAAATTGACAAAATCACTTCCACTATCCATAAAAATCATGTTTATTCTTTGTAAAATATCAATATTATCTAACTTGGTCTAAGCATTAAAGACTTGGTCCAAGCATTAAAATAGATTTTTAAGGAAGCCTTGCCTTAACTTGGTCTAAGCATTAAAATAGATTTTTAAGGAAGCCTTGCCTTTTTGTATAAAAACAATTATGTTAAATTAAATATGCTTATAAAAATTATGAAAATTGTTTCTTTGAGTTCCTTGTGATCAGAGGCATCTTATAAAAATAAAACCCATCTTTGTGAAAATATTTCATTTTTAAAATATATTTTGAATTAAAAATAATCAAAATTTTCAAAAATACAAAAAAATAGATCAAAATGAGCGGGAATGTCCCCTGATCACTTAGAATTCATTAGGATTTTTTTCCTAAATTTTCTAAGTTAAAAATAATTTTTAAAGGCTTAAAAAAATGAATTTTTCATGTTCTCCCACTAAAATAATTATAATAAATAGATTAAAAATCACAAAAATATAAGATTTGGTTTTTTTGGGTTTTTTGAACTTAGAGAAGTATATTAAAAATTCAAAAATGATTTTTGCAATTAAAATATTATTTTCTATTTCATTTAATCATTGAAATTGATTAAAAATTAAACAATAATAATAGGGATTTGATTCAAAAAAATCATGAAATCTTGTCTAAGTGTTTCTCTGACCTTAGAAAACCTCTAATAATTTTTTCATAAATATAAACTTTATTTTGGATAATTAAATAAATTAACATTTAAAAATCCTAGCATATAAATTTAAATAATTATCTAATT
Organism: Phalaenopsis equestris; assembly: GCF_001263595.1. Classification (NCBI taxonomy): domain Eukaryota; kingdom Viridiplantae; phylum Streptophyta; class Magnoliopsida; order Asparagales; family Orchidaceae; genus Phalaenopsis; species Phalaenopsis equestris. The sequence continues at coordinate 90,765 of NW_018165213.1, forward strand.
AAATCAAAATTTTGAGAGGTCCACATGTTATCCTCTAGCATTATAATTACCTCATGGATATGACACTCTAAACCCTCAAAATCATTTCAGTTGTGCCTGAAGAGTTATGAGGTGAAGTGCCCCAAGGGCAAAATAGTTATTTTAGACTTTGGTACCTTAATCAAAATTTAGGATTAACCAAGGGAAAATGGGTAATTTTGATCTTAACAAATATGATTGGATGATTGAAATATAATGGGGTTAAAAGATAGACCCTTGCACAACATCAACAAAATCATAACCCTCTAAATTTTCATGACTCGGAAGTCAACTTAGATCAAATGATTCTTAAGTAATGAGCTTAAGTCAGAAAGATGATAGTTTAATTTTTGTAAGCTCAAAATTGAGGATGGTTTGAGCATTTGATACGGATACATGTTACTGAAATGAAAATCTTGATAATCATCATTTCATTTATCATGATTGTTAAAGGCTTCCTAGTGACCTAGGCTCGATTTCTAAGTTCAATTGATTGGATTTAGAAAACAACATAATTGGTGATTAACATCTTTAAACACTACAAGTCTGACCTTAATCACAGGCACCACAGTCTTAAATAACATAGACTTGCCTTAGGAGCACCCATGCACATAACTTTTAAATGAAACATCAATTGATTAATTGAGTATCCTATCCTTGGGATAATTAAATTGTCATATTTCACTGACTAACAGGGTAGTCACACTTTAACCTCGTATGATTAATGGAACAATATGATAAGTTTAAAATGAACTCGAAATAATTCAAGAGAGACTCAAAGTAGTTCAGGGCTATTCCCTCAACACTTTGAAATCTTCTGGATATTTTGAAGAACAAATCGAACTTGTGATATTTTGTTCTAAAATCATCCAGAGTCTTCAATGATTCAATAAAATCATAACTTGGGGTTTGGTAATTAAACATTCATATACTCTTGCAATTTAAATTCCTTACAACATTATATACATGCCTTGCAAGTACTAACATTTCAGATGGTGGAACGAGATGACTCATCAGGTAGGCTTTTACAGATATAGTATCGTCTTTTTGTACTTTCCACACTGTATTTTATACTTACAAAACTTGCATGTTAAACAGCGATGTCACCCTGCAAGAAAACCAAAACCTCTAGGACAGCCGTAAAACCAAAACAAAAACTAAAATCAATCAAAATAAAATTCACCGCCACAACATTCAAAATATAAGACAACTCAAAATTTAATCACAAACATCACAACAAAACAATAATTAAAACTAAATTAAGATGTCTCTATCGGATGATCAGGAACCCCTCGGAGGAGGTAACCTACAGTTGCTAACGAGGTTTCCCACGATCTATATGAAAGTGGAGAACTCATTAAGTTAAGTTTAGTAAGTTCATTTTGATTAAGTGAATTCGATGGAAAATAGTGGTACCGGAACGAGGGAACTGTGGGATCCTAACCAGTGTCGCTCTAATCAACTTTAACATGCCCCCATAACATTTAAAGAACCATAACCATAGGGACATTTGATTTGACATCATAACCTCACACACTAGAAAACCTAAACTCGTCACGCCAAGGGGTTTGGACCTACCAAGGTGGGCAACACGGCCATCTTCAACACCAAAACATGTCTACATCAGCTAAACCATTCTTCCCTTATGATTAAATAATAAGTCATAGGATTTTGAGGTTGTTTTCTTATGCAACATAAATTCTCAGCTTATCCTTAAGCTTATCTTTAGGCCTTTGTATAGCTCTTTTGTGCAATATAAGCCCAAACTTTTCTTAGCATTCCGAGGTTGTCGTTCTTCACGACCTAAACCCTCACATCTTCCAGGCTATTTATGTGATCATTTTACATAAATGTAAGCCCTAAATTAATAAAATTAACAGGATTAAAACATTTAATTTATTTCTCCCCAAAATTGAAACCAAATAATAGGATAGACTGGGAAGTCACCGAGATTCCCCTCTGGATCTGATCTATGACTTCCCCTAGTTCTTCCTCATTTGGACTCTACAACCAAATATTCCAAATTTGAGCCAATCCCTTTCCACACCTCTTTGTCCAATTTCGTTAAAAAGTCCTATCTTTTTGACCTCTTTGAAGATAATATTTCCTGATTTTTATCGAGAGTTTTCTTAGATGACTTCGGTCATTTAAGATGTAATTAACTATAGGGACATGCTCTTATAAAAATTTTGTCCAAACCCAGCTTAATATAAACCATATTTAATTCTTCATACTAAATAGGGGAACTTATCGGTAAATAAAATGGTTTTCAAAGACCAAACGGATGTCATATATTTCTTAGTTTATTTGATCGGGTCTCACCCTCAAGTCTTGTGTTTATCCTTTAGGATAGATACAGGGTTTGAGGTATAGTACTCTTTCATTTAAACTATGAAAAATATGGGGTCAGTTTGATATATGTAAATTAAAACGTTCGTATATATATATATATATTAAACGCCTTTCCGAAACGAGTGATGAGATTTCAATTCTGGTGACCGACAGCTTCTAACGGGCAACTCCTCTATCCAAAAAATACCGCCGACAGTGCCTTGGTTGGTCATCTCGAAATCGGTCACATCACTTGTGCTTCAGCTGACTACCCTGACCCGGTTGGCACAACACTTTGGTTTGATCGGATGCTCCATCCCGAACAACCGACCACTTGCTCCTTTGTATGTTGTGCGTGTACAAATGCATGGTTGTTTGCATGTTCGCCTACCTTTTTGCATATCTGGGTCACTGCCTCCACAACTCATCCATTTCTTCAGGCCACTACCACCACGGCACGCCCATCTCCTCTGATCACTGCCCCCTCGACACACCATCTTTGTGTTGTTGCCGCCACAACCCATCCATCCCTTTTGGTCACTGCTGCTTCGACACACTTTCTTCGGGCCACTACCTCCACGACACGCCCATCCTTTTCAGTCACTGTCATCTTGGCACACCTCCTCCGGTTATTGCCGCCTCGGTAGACTTTCTTCGGGTAGTCGTCGTCACAGCATGCCCATCTCCTAGACACTGCCACTACGGCACACACATTTTTTCGGGTCGCTGTCTCTATGACATGCCTATCTTTTCCTGAGTCACTGCCCCACGGTACACTCATCACCTCGGTCATATGACTGTCTGCACCTGCATTTGTTGTTTGCATGGATAGAGAGTCGGGCTCGTTAGGAGAGTGATCCCATGTCAGTCATGATGCCTTAACGAGTATTGCTTACTTGGTTGATCCCAGTAAGCAATGCAAGTTAAGTCATCGAGATTGACACGAGTATGATTGTCTAAAGATCTAATAGATCTAACTTATGTCACCTCTTTTTGTGACACCCTTTAGATCCCTTAGATCATTAGGATGGGGCCGGTATGATGACCTCGTCAAATTCATACATTCTTAGACTTACCCTGCTCTTAGATACTAGGTTGATGCACTTTTCATTAGATGGTGTGATAGGCTATAGGCTAGGATTTAGGGTGCTAAGGGTGCTAGGTAGTCTTTTTGATACTTGGTTATTGTTCTCTGGTGAATTGGTTTCCAGAGCCATGTATTTTTCTTTTGCATTTGCTTGTGGTGTGACTGCATGCTGCATATGTGTGGTAGTATGTTAGGGCATTTTTGTGCAGGGAGCTATGCCTATTTATGCACACACATAGGTACCGCTATTAGGGGAGCATGTGATAATTTTTAACCATTTTGCTTGCAGTTACTATTAGCTCCCCCACTTTTAAGGCATGGCTTATGATACGTTATACGCATGTGAGTTTTCTCGCTAACACTTATTTTCATGTAGGATTGAGTCTTTTTCATTTCTCTATGTACCTTTAGAGTTTAAGAGAGTCTTGTAGCAGAAATAAGATATGGGCACGGGTTCTGAGACATTAAGAGTAGGAACTACATGGAGGGGGACCAGGAGCAGATGCTCATGCCCCGTATCATAATTATGTATTTTATATTGATGTATAAAATTAGGATCGGGCATGTATATGCAGAGTCCGGCCACCTTTTTCTTTTCTGGGATATGCTGCCGACCCACCGGCACCGGGCTATTTATTATTTTGATTTGGCCTGTTTTGCTTTTTCCATCATATTGCATGCCTGCGCATTTTCATGTATTTTTTTTGTTCTTTCTGTGGTTTATCTAGGATTTCACGATACAACATAGGCTCTTTAAAACTTAAATTCCTAATTTTTCTACAAAATTCTAAATAAATTTTTCAAGATAATTAAAATTTAGGATTAAAATATTTAGAATTTGTAAATTGCAATTTTACCTCTCCTACATATACTAATAGGGCCTCCATAATACTTGAGGACCGCTCTAGATAACTGCATCATATTTGCATGTCCTGATGACGAGCCCCATGCTTCTTCAACCTGACTGGCCCAACATATCTTTTTATAGGTGGTTGTCTAGTGCGCTTAGGGTGTTAGAAGGCTCGCCAACCTAGACGGGGTTTAAGTCCTTTTGTTTAGAGTGTTTCTAGCCTTGTAGCTGAACCTCCACTTTCTTTTCTTTCCTGAGGCATCCTCATCACTTCGGCGGGGATCAGTCTCACCTCTTAGAGCTCCAGCTTGTAGTCATAGGATATTGTTTCCTTCCTTTGACCTTAAGGCTACTGAGGTTCCCGTGGACGATGCAATTCACAGATTGCTGACCGGGGATCTCAGGACGTGTTGGGTCGACTACCTTCACGACCGCGTAGACTTAAGGTCTAAGTAGCTGTGAATAACGGGTCTATGGTACTCCGACCCAGTTACCTCTACCTTCTAGGTTCACCCTACCTCCATTTTGAATCCCTTTGAGCCCTGTCTCTCCTTGATTTCATTGATACCATTTTGATAGCTTGATGTTGATGAACTGCCGCCCATTTGGGATACGACGATTTGTCCTCTGCCCTCCTTATGGCCTAGACGTGCTTTGAAGTGTTGGGATATCTCTGTCAAGATGATTTAGGTTATTCTGTGGGCTCCGTGTGCCGATGAGCCGCTACCCATTTCGGGATGTGAGAGACTCAAATCTGCTCGATTGCTTAGCATGAGATTGGAAGCATCGAGACTGTTCCAACACGGAATAAACTTCTTTTGAGTATCTATTGCCCCAGGTTCACGATAATCTGCTCGATTGCTTAGCATGAAATTGGAAGCACCGAGACTGTTCCAACACGGAATAAACTTCTCTTGAGTATCTATTGCCCCAGGTTCACGATAATCTAAGAAAAACCCCTTTTATCGAGAGTATTCTTGTGTCCCCCCAAGATGTAATTAACTAAGTGGGATATGTCTCCTTGGGAGTGCTCTTGACCCTAGAACAGGCACCTACACCTGACTCACTGGTTTTCGATAGTTTACATAGACATTCTTTCACGGATATTGGTTTAAGTTACTTTCGCCCGATCTTGTTTGGGCGGACACTCTTAACCTATCCTTGCAAGGTTTAATATACGTAGGCTCTCCACGTTTTGTATTTTCACTTGTTTGTCATTTTATCATATGTCTCTTCTTATTCGATTCCTCTCCTCTTCCAATCTCTAATTTGATTCGAGAGGGAGATTTATTCGAATGGGGGAAGTATACGACGTTTGACAAGTTGGCAACTCCTTTTAAAATAAAAGAGAGAAAAACAAATGAAAATAGAATGACGACTTCGCTGGGGATGAGTCTCTCTCTCCATACTTAAAGTTTTGCTTGTGTGACTTGCAGATCCAGCGTATTCGCAAGAATGGTGACTCCACTGAGGATGAGTCTCTCTCTCCATACTTGGATTTTTCTTGGGCGACTTGCAGATCCCAGCACATTCGCAAGAATGGCGACTCCGCTGGGGAATTTTCTCTCTCTCCATACTTGGAGTTTTGCTTGGGTGACTTGCTGATCCAAGCGTATTCACAAAAATGATGACTCTGCTGGGGATGAGTCTCTCTCTCCATACTTGGAGTTTCATTTTTGGGGTTATAGCCTCTCTTCGTATAAGTAGTTTCACTCATATTATTGTGACTCAATTTGATGTATTTTTTCCCTCTCTCACCCTCGACAGTTCAGTCGCTGCATTATCGTAAGCATCGATGTCGTTGTACCTTATGATTAGTTTTATGACCTCTTCTTATTTTTAATTGTTTTCCTCTTTTGCCTCGCGACGTGAAAGAGCAGGAAAATGGATATGATCGCTACCGTCGGGGGAACCCTTTCCCTTCTCCCAGAGCATTTTCTGTGCTTTTGAAGGTGTCATACATTTTAGTTCCTTCAAGCACTTCTTTGGGATTACCTTACATGATCCTACTCCCTCTGAGATGTCTGATCTGTGCCCACTCCCTTAAAAGGGGAGACGTGCGTATTGAGTTATTTTCATGCCCTCTTAGGCATCTCGCTCTATGCCCTCCCGTTTAAATAGGGAGACGTGCATATTGAGTTGTTTCTACACCCATTGAGGCTTTTGCTCTGTGCCCTACTCCTTAAAAGGGGAGTCGTGTTTATCGAGTTGTTTTTATTGCAGTGGCCCGTTTCTTTTGCAAAAAGAGGATGATGCTAGATAGCGACTCGTCGTAGCACCTGACGACCTAATTTAGACATGTACCTCTGTGTTCTCACTGATATCCCTGCCATAGGCAGATGAGTCTTCTGTCAGCAATATCTTTTTCAATACTGTCACCGGTGTGACTTCAGTCTCGTTTCTCTCTCTGTTCTGGTTCCCCTTGAGCTTCCTCTTGTCCCTCGATTAGGCAGAAAGGCCAGGAGGACTACAAATAGATTGCTGTAAATTTAGCAGCATGTTCTGCTTCAGGTTTCTATACCTGTCCCAATTCCAGTTTCAGAGGTGTCTTTGACTTCCAAATTGTGAGTCTTTTGGCTACTGTCCCTAGTTGTGCGGACTACATCCCCACCAGATGCTTGTTGTGTTCCCTCCTTTGAAAAGGAGGAGTTGTGCATGTGACACTCTTTTCGTTGTAGTAGCTCATATCGGTGCTATTTTTCCCTCAAGGAAGAGACTAGTACTAGGCGATGCGCTACGGCGTAATTTCTCATTTTCTAGCCTCTCTTCTAGTCCTTCAATATTTTGAGGATTTCCATCTTTGAGGATGTTTCACTATCTAGGAGTGTTAGAGTTACCTTTTACAGTACCATCCTCTGGCAGTGCGGACCACGTCCCCACCACGACTCATTTCTGTTTTGGACCGGGATGACGCTGAGATCCCGTTAAATGAGAATCATTTCTCTCCTTTGTCTGGTTGTGTGGACAACACTCCAGCTAAGATTGCTAGGAGGATCTTTCCTCATCAGGGTGCAGGCCATTCTCACCCTGCAGTCCTTGTTGTTACTGCTGCCACGAGTTCTCTAACTAAAAAGATCGTAGGAGCAACTTCCTCTTTAAGAATAAATATTTTCACTTGTTTGATGACCATGCCAGCCCCCGTTGCTCCAAATTTCTCTAAGGTATCGCTTGTCCCTACATTGGGTAAGGGCTTCTAAAGGAATAAGAACGGACCGCTGCAACTATGGCGTCTGACTCAACCACAGGTCTCTATACCTGTTGGGATTCCACTTTTCCCATCTATGAGTATTAGGTCCTTTTCCTTGAAAGAAGTTCCTTATCTGGATCATTTAGATGTTTGAACAAACTTCTTTATTCTTTTTATCCTATAAGCTCTCGTAGTAGGAGACCGGGGTCCACCTATCGGTCCATTACGAGGATGGGATATTAGTTTTCTGTCATACGTGCCATGAGACCCGTATAGGTTTTGCATGGGACCCTTGGTGTGGTACTTAGTGCCACTGTACCAGATGTTGTGCCAGGTATCATTGACGATCATGTTGGAGTGGCTTTTGCCCACTTTTTCCATGAGCTATAAGGAAAATATTGTGGCTTCCTCTTCATCGTGCTAGATAAATTTTGTCCTACATTGATAAAGGGATATTCGGGGTGCGCCCCCGCCAATTCTCACCTTATTTGAGGACAAAAGTTTATCGCCCTACATTGGCAAATACCTAGTGGTTTAGATGAATTCATGTCACCGTGTCTCTTGATATCCCGATGTTGCATGTAGAATGATGTTCTACAATTGACGACAAGGGATTTACTTGCCTTTACTTTGAAGAGTGATTTATCCTACCTCTTTTCTCCTATTAAGCAAGGCTAATATAGATGTTTTATACTCCAACCGAGGGACACCCCCAAAACCTCTTGTCGACAACATGTTGTATCGACTATACCATTTTTGCTAGTCTTGGTCGATACATGTTTAGCTAGGATATGCATTTCCCAAGCTATTTGAGAGTGCCTCATTCAGTTTGAGCTATGTTTGCCTTTTGGTTAGGCTTTTGATGAGAGCATTTTGTTGCTAAAATCATTCTACATGTCTAAGCATTTGTTTTAGTTAGTTACTCTGAACCTGACTAACTCTGAACCTGACTACCTGACTAGGATTTGGTGCCTCACCTATCAAGAGCCTTATTGACTTTTTAGTCTGCTCTTGGTGAAAGAGCATCATTTCAATATTGATCCTCTCTCCCATATCCTCCTGATGGATATGCTTTGTTTGACTTTATCAACTTGTTGATAGTCATGTTACCTAATCAGAAAATTCTGTCACTACAATTAGTCCATGAATCGTTAGGATACCTCGATATCCGACATTGCTGGTTAGACCTCGTTACTTATCTAACCAAGATATCTCTGCATTTCTCGATGCTCCGACTCCAATTTCTAGAGGTCGTTGAGATGATTCCGAAAGGACCGTGCCCCTCAGTTGATCTTGTCTTGGGTTCACCTTTGATGATTCTTGAGGTTGAATATAGGATAGACCCTGAGGATAAGCTCGGACCAGACCATGTATGCACCTTAAGATTTGCAAATCCACATGGTTTGGGGGATTTGAACTAAGTCTCAATGACTGAATCCCTTCCCTTTAATGAACTTTAACCTAAGTTCTAAGAACACCTCAGAATGACTAGATGGGTGACATTGAGATGTGAGTAGTTTAAGAGACTATTTAGATCTCTTACTTTTCCATTCAGCCAGACCGATGGAAGTTTGACAAGTAATGAATCATAAAATCCTAAGAATCTTTATTCCAGAGATTTTTGAGTCAGAAGAAATTACTTTATAACAAAAAGAAGCTCACCAAAAATAATCATTCTTAGGAAAACAAAAAAAAAAGAAGAAAGGCTTCAAAACAAAAGAAAAAGAAAGAAAAAAATCGCTCAACACTCCTGAGAAGAAGCTTGAGGTGAGTGGAAAAATCGGAAGCTTGAATATAAATAACTTTCTGATCTCAAAATTCTCCCAATAAGATCCCTAAAGATATTATGTTCAGAGAATTATTTAAGTGACATTGGGATGACTAATAAATCAGCATGGATTTAAAAACATCTCCAAAATGAAAGCATTTCCTTGACACCTGGATATGAATGACGAAGCCTACTTAGGCTAAGGGTGAAAAGAATTAAAGGACAGGGGCTAGGGAAAAGTACTTAAGGAAAATCCCACCTGGACCTGAATTTTGCAAAATCTCATATTTTGCATGGTATCTCTGGTCATTCTAGGAAGCCACATGAGAGCTCTTTGTACCAGATTAATTTGGTATGTCACACCAAATCATTGCTAAATCATTCTCGGTATCAGTTGAGCCCAAGGTATATAAAAAAAAAAGAAAAGAGATTCTGATAAGCTCTATAAAAAATATATGCCAATAAAAAAATTTACGAATGGCATGAAAGGCTCCTAGAAGCTTTGTGAGATCTTCACCAACTACCTTTTCACGCTTTCTGCATCAACTCTCTAGTTATGGCAGCCCTTCCTTTGTAAGAAGGCTTGCCATCTCATGGGCTCTTCACCCACTATCTTTACGCTCTACGTGTTGACCCTAGGGTCCAGTAGCCTTTCATCTAAAAGTTGAGCTACCCTTCTTATTGATTTATGCAAATGGATCTTTTCTAATGCCCCTATAAATGGGCAATTCTTGAAGAGATATTTGACTTATCCTATTTTTCATGTACTCATTGTACTTTATAAGGAAAATGCATTTTAAAGCACATGCACTTCATATGATGATCACCTTGCATATTTCAAAAGATCACTCACAGTTCACTATAGTTTTATGTAGGATAAATCTTATTTTTCTCTTAATTTGATTGCTGACTTGCATTTCGGGCAAAGTGGAAGTCCTACGGGCGGCTTATACCTAGTGCGGACACCAATCTTTATAAGAGAAGTCTTGCCTTTCTCTTATCTTATCTTTTGTCAATCTGCTTTACTCTGGGTCCAAAGATTACTACTCCTGCATGTTGTGAGTATGGTTGATATACATCCCGTTCATCCTTATGAATGTGAAATGTGTGTTTGTACCGCTTGCTTTGAATGAATGCGGTTGAGATTCTTCTATGCATGTGGTTTAGTTTAAAGGCTGAACATTTTTGTGGGTATATCATCATCATAGTCTAACCCCACATCTGCATCCCCACGGTGTGAGCAATCCTTATCTCCACGAAGGGAAGAGGCATGTCGCATTGGCTACAACACTCAGCTTACCTAGCTGATCTGTGTCTAAGCGAGTAACTTCATACCCACGTTAAAACCCCCAGTTGGGTCACCTCATTATGTGTTTTACAGGAGCCCCTTCTACAGGTTTTGCTACCTTTGGTTCTTTCATGTAAGAGCTACTCTGTAAGCCTTTAAGGAATCCTCATTGGGGGACGCTTTTCTGAGATGAGCCATTGTGTTCATCCAATTGCTGAGTTTGATTACATCGTGTCACCCTTCTGATAGGAATTACCCTTTCAATTTTGAGGATTCCTGAGTGAGAGTCTCGCTTAGCAGACTCCTAGCCAGGATGTCCCATGCGGGTTAGACCACTCAGTCCACCTGATTTGATTAATTCACTGCTTTGTCAGTAAGCATGTCGTATCATTTGGAACACTCACTCACATAGTTGATCTGTGCCTAATCGGGATCCTCAATACCTGATGAGATTGTCACATTCTCCTCGATAAGGACTACTTTGTTTGTTTTGGAGGAAATTCCCAGCGTGGTTTATGCTTAGTCGTGGATTATTAAAAAACACCATGAGGTTGGACATCAATACCTGATGAGATATGTCACATTCTCCTCGATACCTTTATGGTATTTTGGTTGATTTTGTCGACTTTTCTCTCCATCTTGAAATGCATGTCGCACTAATTCGAGCACTTTATAGCCTCATTTAGTCCATGTATAAGACGGGTATATTTATGTTTGTAGAAAAAAGAATCCCCAACAAGGGTCATACAGATTTTCTAAAGGGGGATCACCTGAAATCCCCAATGAGGGTCGCTTTGCTGAGATCATGCATAAGTGTTACAAGGTTGGATCTCTCTATGCATCCAACACCTTTTTTAATGCCTCTTCTGATTGGTTTGAGTTTGTTCACCACGTCAGAATGAGATGTTAAAATCCTCACGATGCATTGGTGGAACCTTGAAGGTATCCCCAACGAGAGTCATCCTGTGGGTACATTTTGAGATCGCCTCTTCAGTGATTCCTTCGACTTGGTTGATCTTAATCACCATGTCTAGTCGCATGTTGTACTAATCTGAGCTCCATGCTAGCTCAATTAGTCCATGCTTAAGTTAGGTATTCTTACACTCGCAAAACTCCCCATCAAGAGTTATATCGCTAGTGCTCATGAGGCACCCTAGTGGTTAGACCGCTATTGGTCATATAACCCTATTATTCTTCTCAACTACCTCAGTTGGTTCGGTCCGCCACGTTGAGTGCCACGTTGTATCGGTGTAATGACCGATCCATGGATCCCCAAAAAAAGTTGCTTCGCTCATGCTCGTTGAAGCGCTTTTATGGTTAGACCATTCTAGTCATGTAACCATGACATTGTCTCGATCACTTTGGTTGGTTCTGACCGCCATGTCAAGCAACATGTTGTATCAGCTTTACCACCAATCCATGTTTTTTCGGGACACTTAGATGTTCAACTACACTCCAAGCATGTTACCTCGGGCTATTTAGTCGTATACTCACTCGCTTGATGCAGGGTTAAGATACATATCTCCTGTATCATTTTACATGCATAGGCAGAATACATACCTTTTGTCCTATTTTATATTTGATTTGGTTGATTCTACTCACTATGTCAGGTTGCATGTTGAACCAATCTTAGCTCTATGCTAGTTCAATTGGTCCATGCTTAAGTTGGGTATTCTTACACCCACAGAATTCTCCAACAAGAGTTATCCTACTCAAGTTTGCAAGGTACTATGAGGTTGGATCGCTTTGTTCATCCGACCCCCTTCAACACCTATTTCAACTTGGTTGATTTTCATCACCTCATCAAAGGAAATGTTGCATTAGTTAGAACTACTTCAAATGGTCAATCAATCCGTGTTCGATCACGATATTTTGATATCCAATGATACCTTGAGGTTGCATACGGTGAGGACCGCTCTGCTCGACCTTATCGACCCGTCTTAGATTGTTAGACTACTTTGTTTAGCTAGCATATGACACCTCTCAAACCATACGCCATTCCAGTCAGTTCTTTCTTGAGGGTGTCTAACCCCTTAGTGTTGTGTGGCTATGCCTCTAAGACCTCCGAACTCACCCCTAGGTCATATCTCTACGGCCTCTAAACCTTTTTTATGGTTATGCCTCTATGACCGCTAAACCATGCCTTTACGGCCCCTGAACTCATTCGTAGGCCATGCCTCTACGACCCCTAAACCTATCGGGTGTGGTTACGTCTTTATGACCTCTTAACCACTTTTCAGAGTCATGCCTCTACGGCCCCTGAACTCATTCGTAGGTCATGCCTCTATGACCTCTGAACTTACCGGGCGTGGTCATGCCTCTACGGCCTTTGAACCACTTTTTTGGGTCATGCCTCTACGACCTCTTAACCCATTATCAGGGTGGATGTAAGTCTCATGTGCAATCCTCCCCATCCCCCTATACGTGGATGTAGCTATTGTGGCTTTACCTTCTTAGGGTACTTGGCTCTTTTTGGTCGCTTGGGTCATGTCACACCATTAACCTGAGCTCGATCAAAAATTGAGTAGCTTCCAACAAGTGCACTATGCCTTGACTGTGCAACACATTTGTTGGGGGTTCTTTGTTGGCATCAATTTTTGATGTCATGAGTGTAGGGTGTCCACCTATATGACTCGGGATATGACTCGGGATAATAGTCTACAGCCCATCTGTAACATCTGGTAGTTTAGATACCCACCCAGGAGCTTCTGACATGTGTTGAGGGGCACATAGCCAAGGTTATTTTGTTAGGCTTTGACTTTCGCCTAAGTGAAGGTCGGTCGACATTTAGCACGTCGGATGACTTCGATCGGGTCGATGAATATTATTCATTGCAATCACGCGGCAAAATTAGCTCAATTTGGCTTGATCATCAGAGAAATCATCCAGATGACCTCGAATGACGAAACAAACCATGCCAATGCGTCTGGAACTTCAATTTTACCTAGTGGGGTGTTCATTTCACCATGATAGCGTGTTCGATGAAAACTACACAAAATGGGGCCTTAAATGATAATAATAATAATAATATAATTATTATTATTATAAAAATAATAAAAAAGATATTATATTTTTAAGAAAAAAACCACACTACCTCCCTCTTATCCCGATCACTCCTCCTCTCAGCCTCCACAAACTTCGCGAACCCTAGCCGTCAGCTCCTCCCTCGCTGGGACTCCTCACCAATGAAGGCCCTCCGGCAGGCATCCCGCAGCACCGCCGCTCCCACCTGCGGTCGCATACTCGTCTCCAATCTTCCCTCTCACGACTGCTCGCTACTCCCTCTCCCGGCTCTCCCTGCCAGTCTCCCCTTCTTCACCGAAGACGATGACTCTACAAGTCACTTCCGCTAGAGCTCCCTCCACTCCGGCGCCGATCGCCGCCTGTTCTATTCTGCCGACCGCAACTCCCTCTCCCTCTCATTTTCGCGAAACAGCTAGCCGATTGGGCCTATACTCACTAACGAGATAGCTCGCTGCTCCTCTTCTCACCGGCAACCCTTCGACGACCTCCTACTCACCAGTTGTATGTGCCTCCACCCTGCCAGATCCGTGGGGTCCTCTTCCGCCAGATCTCTTCCTCCTCGCTGGCCTCATAATTCACTGGCGTCGCTTTTACGCCAGAGAAAATCAACGAGGAGAACGTTGGATTTTTGGCTGTCCTCTGCATTTCTTTTGCTCCCGGTGCTCACCGCCGGTGAGCTAACTCCTCCACCTCGTCATCCTACCTTCCTGACGACCGGATACTTTGCTAGAGCATTTCAACGTCACCAGAAAGTGAGTGTTCTCACTGTTCAAGGAGGTTCAAAGGTCTTCCATCTCGAGGGAAAGGCCTCAGTCGGTGCTTCTTCCCGCCGACATCCTCGTGGGTTCCGCTCCTTTGCCAGCATGAAAAAATCCCTCTCAAAGGTACATTTTGGTCGTATTGTCATATATTGTGATATTTACCAAATGTACTTTGCATACCTCACTGACCTCCTTGCCCTCATTTTTTGCTTGTGTATGTGACTCATTGTGAGGTACACTGACGCACGGACCGGATACCGGCGACTCGACGAACTGGCTCTCCTTCAGCATAAAGAGAATGTGTCTACAACTGTCATAGTGATGAGGTCCCCTACCTCCTAGCCAGCCTTAGGAATAGTGGAGTCTAGGCGTGTGGGTTCGATCTCCCACATAGGGTGTGTGCGCTGACATGAGTCGGCACGACGACGTGCCTGCATCATAAATCGTTGGTTTTCCTAGAGCTAGCCTTTAGGTTAGGACTTCTTGTGCGTGACCAAACACCCTCCGTAAATTCGAGTGTCTCCAATTTATCAAGATCCTTAGATTTTACCCCGTTGGGTCAGAATCCCAATTTACCATGGTTTTAGCGCTCCTAATCCCTCTTGGATGGATTAGTTGAGTTCCATCTTAGAGGACGGGAAAAGCACTGTAGTTAGTCCATCTTATAAGATTGTGGGTGTTCGTAGAATGGAAAAAGCTTTGTAGCTAGTCTGCCTTATGAACGGTGAAGAGTTTTCCCTATGAGAAATCGGAGGGGTAAACCCTCCACATTGTCATGCTAAAGCTGGAGGCGGTGATGCCGCAAATCCAAGTGCACCAGCCCTAGGTTTCCCAGGTGAGGTCGTTAGTATGAGCGTGGTTTGTTATCATATGTGGTCATTTGCACCTCATTGTTTTCATGTGCATGTCTTGCTGTGCATGTCTTGCATGTTACATATGTTACATATTGCATGTCATATATTGCACTTGCACTTGCACTCTACACATTACATTTGCACTTGGACCTTGCACCTTGCATTTGCACTTGCACCTTGTATCTTGCACTTGCACTTGCATCAACACCACGTGTGCCTTGATTGGTCATCCCGGACAGGTCGGTACAACTTGTGCCTTGATTGGTCCTCCCGAAACCGGTCACATCACTTATGCTTCAGCCGGCTACCCAGGTCCAGTTGGCACATCACTTTAGTTTGATCGGATGCTCCATCCCGATTGACCGACCACTTGCTCTTTTGCATGTTGTGTGTGTACATATGCATGGTTGTTTGAATGTTCACCTACCTTTTTGCATATTCGAGTCATTGCCTCCACGGCACACCCATTTCTTTGGGCCACTACCGCCACAACTTGGCCATCTCCTTTGGTCACTGCCGCCTCAGCACACCTTTGGGCCGCTGCCGCCACGGCACACCCATCCCTTTTGGTCACTACCACTTTGACACACCTTCTTTGGTTCGCTGCCTCCATGACACGCCCATCCCTTTCGATCACTGTCACCTCAGCATACCTCCTTTGTTTATTGCAGCCTTGGCATACTTTCTTTGGGTCGCCGCTGTCACGGCATCCCCATCTTCGGGTCACTGCCGCTACAGCACACCCTTTTGTTTGGGTCACTATCTCTATGACATGCTCATTTTTTCCTGAGTCACTGCCCCACGGTACACTCATCACCTCTATCATATGACTATCTGCACCTGCATTTACATGTGTGCATATAGTGAGTCAGGCTAGTTAGGAGAGTGACCCTGTGTCGCTCGCGATGCCTTAACGAGCATTGCTTGCTGGGTTATTCCCAGTGAGCAATGCAAGTTAAGTCATCAGGATTGACACGAGTATGACTGTGCTAAAAGTCTAATAGATCTAACTTGTGTCACCACTCTTTGTGTCACCCTTTAGATCCATTGGATCTTTAGGATGGGGCCACTATGGCGACCTCATCAAAGTCATACTATACCTAGACTTACCCCGCACTTAGATACTAGGTTGACATACTTTTTGTTAGATGGATTGCTAGGCTAGGATTTAGGGTGCTAGGTAGTCTTTTTGATACCTAGTTATTGTTCTTTGTTGAATTGGTTGCCCTAGCCAGGTATCTTTCTTTTGCATTGTGTTTGTGGTGTGATTGCATGCTGCATATGTGCGGTAGTATGTTAGGGTGTTTTGCTGCAGGGAGCCATGCCTATTTATGCACACACACATGTACCACTATTGAGGGAGCATGTGATGATTTCTGACCCTTTTTCTTGCAGGTGCTATTAGCTCCCCCACTTTTAAGGCATGCCTCATGATATAGCATATACATGTGAGCTTTCCGCTAACACTTATTTTCATGCAGGATTGAGTCTTTTTCTTTTATCTATGTACATTTAGAGTTTAGGAGAGTCCTGTAGCAGAAATAAGATACAGACACCGGTTCTGAGACGTTTAGCGCTCGAACCACATGGAAGGGGACCAGGAACAGATGCTCGTGCCACATATCTTAATTCTATATTGATGTATAAAATTAGGACCGATCATGTATATGCAGAGTTCGGCCACCTTTCTCGTTTGACCGCCTTCTCTTTTCGAGGATATGTTGCCGACCCAGCAGCACCAGCCTGTTTACTCTCTTTTCAAGGATATGTTGCCGACCCAACAGCACCAGCCTGTTTATTATTTTAATTTGGCTTGTTTTTCTTTTTGCATCATAATGCATGCCTTCACATTTGCATGTGTTTTCTTTGTTTCTTTTCGTGGTTTATCTGAGATTTCACGATGCAACATAAGCTCTTTAGGACTTAAATTTTTAATTTTTCTACAAAATCCAAAATAAAATATTCAAGGTAATTAAAAATTTAGGATTAAAATATTCAGGATTTAAAAATTGCAATTTACTTTTCATGCATATACTAATAGGGTCTCCACAATACTTAAGGACCACTCTAGATAACTACATCATATTTGCATGTCCCGTTGAGAAGCCCCCGTGCTTCTTCAACCTGACTGGCCCAACATACATTTTTATAGGTGGTTTTCTAATGCGCCTAGGGTGTAGAAGGCTCCCCGACCCAGACAGAGTATTTGGAGTGTTTCCAACTTTATAGCTAAACCTCAACTTTCTTTACTTTCCTGAGGCATCCTCGCCACTTCAGCAAGTATGAGTCCCACCTCTTGGAGCTCCAGCTTGTAGTCATATGATAGAGTTTCCTTCCTTTGACCTTAGGGCTACCGAGGTTTTCATGGACGATGTAATTCACGGATTGCTGACCGGGGATCTCAGGGACTTGTTGGGTCGACTACCTTCACGACCAAGTAGACTTAGGGTCCTAGTAGTTATGGATGATGGGTCTGTGGTACTGTGACCCAGTTACCTCTACCTGTTAGGATCACTCTCCCTCTCTTTTGTTGAACCACTTTGAGCCTTGTCGCTCCTTGACTTAGTTGATATCATTTTTACGGCCCGATGCCGATGAGCTGCCGCCCATTTGGGATACGAAGATTTGTCCTCCGCTCTTATGGCTTGGACGTGCTTTGACGTGTTGGATATCTCCATTAAGATGATTTAGGTTATTTTGTGGGCCCCGTGTGCCGACGAGCCTCTACAGCCTCTACCCATTTGAGGATGTGAGAGACTCACTATCTGCCCGATTGCTTAGCGCGAGCTTTGAAGCATCGGGACTGTTCCAACACGGAACAACCTTCCTTTAAGTACCTATTGCCCCAGGTTAACAATAATCCAAGCAAAACTCATTTTATAGAGAATATTCTTGTGTACCCCCAAAGATGTAATTAACCAAGTGGGATACATCCCCTTGGGAGTGCTCTTAACCCCAGAACAGGCAACCCCAGAACAGGTCTTAACCCCAGAACAGGCACCTACACCTGACTCTCTTGTTTTGGGTAGTTTACATAGGCATTCTTTCGCGGATATTGGTTTAAGGTACTTTCGCCCGATCTTGTTTGGGCGGAAACTCTCAACATATCCTTGTGAGGTTTACTGCACGTAGGCTCTCCACATATTGTGTTTTCTCTTATTTGTCATTTTATCGTATGTCCCTTCTTATTCGATTCATCTCCTCTTCGAATCACTAATTTGTTTTGAGAGGGAGATTTATTCAAATGGGTGAAGTATATGACGATCGACAAGCTGGTGACTCCTTTTAAAATAAAAGAGAGAAAAACAAATTAAAACAGTAATGAAAAAAAAACTTAAGGTTAAAAATTTTTAGTGTGGAAAAAGCTAGTATTGTGTAACTATCTTTAGTAGAAAAAATTATATTTTAAAAAATTTAGAAATTCAGACCTTTTTTATTTTCAAAACTTAAATTTCTTTTATTGAAATTAATTGTCAAAACCGTTATTATGTTTTCAAGTGAAAGAAAAATATAAACTCTTTGCTTTAGCAAAGGAAGAGTGGAATTCAAAATCATTGAAGGTCTATCCCGATATAGTAATCATTGCCAGAAAAAAATAAAAAAAAAAAGAAAAAGAAAAAGAAAAGAAAAATAAAAATAAAAGAAAAAGAAAAGAAACTTTCATATAAACATAAAAAGAAAAGGAACTTTCATAGTTACTTGATGATTTATTTAATTGGTATCAAACTTTCATTCCTATTTTAGCATCTTAAGTTTAAGTAAGAATATATTGCTAAGTAAAATTTTATTATCTAAATTTAGTTCTCCATATTGGTTCGATATTCGGGACATAATCAGAAAATTTTATATTACTTAATAACGATACGTATACTTGCGTAGTATCCCATATTGAAATATTATACTGCATTCTTATTTGATTCATAGTGAAAATTTTACCTAGCTTTTGCTCGGATCAAGTTTTTGGCTTTGTTGCAAATTAATAATAACTATTAAGGAAATTAATCATATAACCACATATATCGCATTTTACATCTATATATATAGAAAATCGGGATCAAGGGGCTGCTGACGAAGACCCTAGTCATTTCTTTGGAGATATATCAATTCTTTGCCTCTTCTAAGGATGCTTTATAGGAATCATCTTTGCGCTCAAACCTACTACTGCCTTTACTTTGCCTTATTGAGTTGACTCAATCCAAGGAACAACAGATTGTTCAAAAATATGCATGGTTGGTTGGCGTACTTTACATATAAGACTTCTTTAACTATCGTATAAGGAAATTATCATTGTTCTCTTCCTCTTCCTCCTCACTTGATTCCACCACATTAACTATGGGAGCATTACCCTTGAAAATTGGTAACTAGGCAGACTTAATGGTATGAGATAATACAATGATCAAAGGCATTATTCTATCTAATATCTCTTCAATAGAAGGCATCAAGGATCAATAACTTCGTTGACAGTGGGTTTTTTATCAAATTTAATGAAAACGACATAGTCAAGAAAGTAATAAAAAATAGTTATAAGCCAAAATAATATTAAAGAAACTCAACACTTCTTTCAAGGATGACAAAAAACTTACAGATTATATCTTCTTTAAAAGGGTGTGTGACATGCTCCTCAATCTTAATGCTCTTCCCTGTCAAAATAGAGACTTTGAAGCTCCACAGTGGTCATCTCAAGGAGCCCTAACCTCTCCTTTAGGAATGTTTGCATCCTTGTATAGATATTCTAACCATCTTGCTTCACACGAAATATAACTTTCTCCTCTAGTCAGGAATCATTCTTTCGAGACTCAAAATTCTAACCATGGTGGAGGAAAAGATCACTGAACTATATAAATGCTTTAACGAGCGTCGACCTCTTCTTTATAATGACATTGACTGAAAAACTTATAGGTGTCAGTGTGCATCAGTGTTAATGTTGATGGCATAAACAACCTTGTTAGTGTTGGCTGATGTTGGCATTAGTGTCATCCAGTGACAACAATATCAGTGTTAATATTGAGTGTCAATAAGGTTGGTGTTGGCTTTGGGTATCAAAGTTAGTGCCAATATTGAGCGTCAACATTGGTTTTGACATTAGGCATTATCATTAGTTTTGATGTTGAGAGTTAGTAATGACCATCCAATTTAGTAGTGATGATGAGCTACTTCCAATTAGAGCTTTATTATGTCCTTAGAAATCATTCTTGTGACCTCATCCTTGCCTCCCTAAATGTGTAGAAGTTAATACTAATTTTTAGATTTTTGAAGAGGTATTTTCTAACACTTCTTCTAGAAATCATAGTAGTATATTGACACTAAATATTTATCCCCATTAACAACAACATTCAGTTAAACCAATGAACACACATGATATGAATTTCATTATTATTAAGCACACTTAAGAATCATATATAAGGCTCACACATCTCAAAAATTATAAATCTTATAAACAAGTAAGTTGGCAATTGCGATTAAAAAAATAAACGATTTTTAAATGTAAGGAATTAACTTTGAAAAATTATTTACTTATATATCTAAATGCTTCTAAATAATATCATGATAATTAATTTGAAGCTATAATTTTTTTATTATTTTAACCATTCTAGAAAAATATAATAGAATAATCTTCGTAAAAATAAAAGTATAATTAAAATAGGCTTAGATAGGGCATGGAAATTATACATAAGTCCTTTGTAAATTTTTAACATATAGATTTTATTTTAAGAGAATTTTAATGATGATCGTTAACCATTTAAATTTAAAATTTGGATGATTTAATATGAGAGTTCAAACATTTTTATGCCGAGAAAAAATAAACTAATTTATTTTTTTTAACCTAGTATTTAGGCTTAGTGATTATATATATATATATTCGGCTCTGATTCTATTAAATGAAAAAAGAGTTACAAAAATGGGGAGGGGAGGTGGAATCCCAAATCTAAAAAGACAAATTATTGGAAACACACCCCTAGGGGTTCCACCTCCCTCAGCACAACTCCATGCTAGAAAGAAAGACGAAAAGAAACAAGTACCCCCGAAACACAAAAAAACTCAAAATAAAAAGTATACATGTGCAAAAAAAAAAAAATTCAGAAAAGAGCAAAGCAAAAACCAGTAAGCACCCACAGCAAACGCCATCCAGATAGCACTCCTAGCAAATACCTGTACCGAGAATTAGTCCCAGCGAAACATTGCCAAGTTATCAGGTGTAGTCGGTGTGATACCAAGCCGAAGGTGAAGAGACCCGAGAAGCCAACACAAGCAAAAAAAGAAATAAAGCATTGTAGAGTGGGTAGAAAACTGCAACAAAACCAATGACAACGACCTTGCAAACACTCCAAATCAGTAAAGAAATAACTGCCACCATGATAACAAAAGATCGTGGCATGGAATTTCCATAACACAAGGAAACACCATAAAAAAACCTGATCCAAAAGACAAAGAATCTTGCAATTTCTAAAATGACAGAACCAAAATTATCTTCCCAAGCCTGTAACCTGCACCAATCCTTCAAACAGAACCAAATACAACATCTTATAATAAGAATAGCCTACAGAATAACCTACAGCAAGAAAGTTACTTGCCAAAAACTTGATCCAAAAGTCAAATTATATTCCCAGGCCAGGAACCAGCTGAATAACCTGCAACAACTTATAGCTATCAATTTAGAGAAAATATTATTTGTTACTTTCCAGGGGTAACTCCAACCAGCAATCAAAAGGACATAAACCCATAGTAGATGTGAAGTAGAAATAGAAGAGCAACAAAATAACCAAATAGAGCTGCTAGATGAAGCCAAGAGAGAAAAAAGTATATTGACATCAAGGGTAATCATCTCAAATGCAAAACCAAATGCAGAAAGAGAAACAGAAAAGCTAACTCCTGATGTAAGGATCATCCAACATATCACCCAGAAGGAGGGTACTAAGATAGGAGGTATGTTTAGTGCCAACAGTAATGCCAGCAGCCCCTTGTTTAGAGAGCCAATCAGCAGCGGCATTCCCATCCCTATATGTAAAACTTTATTGAATCATAAGCTGATTACTATTGATAATGGATGCTATACGATTTAGTAAGAAAGTAAGAAACCAAATAGGCTTTTTTGTTTAGTATGTTAAAAAGAGTTTGTGAGTCAGTCTCAATAACAACACATCTCATATTAAAAGAGACAAAAGCCATCAATGCCAGGAGGACTGCCCAAACTTCTACCTCAAGAGGAGACGAACCAATGATAGTTGAGGCAAAGTATACAAGGTATTTCCCTATTTCATCTCGAAAGAGACCACCAACCCCTACAACATTTAAAAACCAACTTCCATCTATATTGGCTTTAAACCGGCCAGAGGAGGGGGGCTGCCAACTTAGCAAAGTTGGTCTCCTACCCCTCTCAGGCATATGTAAATCACCACCACATCTTAGATTTCTACAAGGTTTATAAAAATTAACAAAGATATAAGAAATAGTAAGAGAGGGGGTAGGAGGTGAAACATTATGTTTGTAACTGTTTCTAGCAGACCAAATGAGCCACAACACCATAAGAGGGAAATAATGCAATTTTTTCTATACAGTTTGCATCCTTCCAAGCCCCCAAAAAATCATCCATACAGAAACTTAGAAGCCAACAAATCCCAAACATTATACCAAGGTTCGCCCAAATTTCTCTGATAAAAGAGTATTCATAAAATAGGTGAGAAAAGGATTCAACGTCTCGTTTACAGATATAGCAAAATGAAGCTAATCTCAGCCCTTTCAACTTAAGAATGTCGTTTAAAGGTAACATGTAGGAGAAAAGTCTTTGTAAGAAAAAAGAGGTGGAGGGAGAAATGAGAGCATGCCATATCAGGTGCCCCACTTCCATTTTTGAAAATTATGAATTTGTGAATATAACATTTTGATAATGGGCACTGTGGATTGAAATTTTCACATAGGAATATCTTTCCTCTGAGTTTGTATAGGAATTCTAGAGATTAAAGAAGCTTTATCTCCCACCAAAGACAATAATTTAATAAGGTTCCAGTTCTCATCATTCCAACAATCAGAGACATGTAAATGTGTATCAGAAATAGAGTGAGGGAAATTTGTGAGGTTGGACATACCCCAATGGTCATGCCATAAGGATATCTTTCCATCTCACACATCCCAAAAAATAAAATTAGCAGCCACCAATCTAGCTTGTAAAATTGCCTTCCAGAGTTTAGAATCTCCAATCTTCTATGTAACAGTGGAAGGATGTGCAGATGTGCAATACTTGTGGTAAATAAATTGGGCCCATATTGAATCACCAGCTCTAAATTTAAACCATAGATTATTCATATTTATATCAAATAATTGTTGAAGAGTTTTAAAACCAAGTCCGCTAGATAGACGAGGTTTACATAATTTTCTCCAGTAAGTCCAAATTTTACTATCTCCACCACCAGATTAGAGAAACTTATTGAAGAGTATTTCAAGTGTTTTTTTAGTACCCTTCTTAGTCTTAAAGACCTGCATTACATACAAAGGAAGGATAATGAGAATACTTTTTAGTAAGGTTAGCCTACCACCATTAGAGAAAAAAATATTTATCAAATCATTAATTTTGGATTTAATCTTGTCCACAACCTCATCCATTTGAGTTTGCTTCCTTTTCCTCAGAGAATATTGACCCAAGGGTATTTAATGGAGAGATGTGCTAGATGACAGCTAGTAAAATTAGCTGCCCACTTTCAATATTTTTATGGACAGATTTCCCAAAGTATAAGGAACATTTTGCTTTTTTGAAAAGTAATCTAGACATGCTCTAAAAGTCATTCAATAAATGTAGAATAACTTTAATTGAAGACTTGCTAGAATTAGAGAATAAAATGGCAACATCGACATAAGAAAGATTGCTAAACAGAATTTAAGCTTTATGAGAGTATTGGATATGAGGATGTTGAATGTGCAACAATTTACAAGCCGAGAGAAGTAGTCAAAGGCAATAATGAAAGTAGTAGGAGAGAGAGAATCTCCCTGCTTAATACCTCTTTGTGCAGAAAAGAAACAATGTGCTTTACCATTGACAAGAACACTATAATGGTTATTCTCTAACCATCTTTTAATAAGTAAGAAAAATTCATGATGGAAACCCTTGGCTTGCAAAATAATAAGAATGAAATCCCAGCTAATAGTGTCAAATGCCTTCTTTATGTCAAGTTTAAGAATTATATTGCCCCCTCTACATTTTTTATGTAAGTCCTCAGTCATCTCCTGGGCAAGCAATATGTTATCAGTAATCTCTCTGCCCGTAATAAAAGCAAATTGTTGAGGGGAGACAATTTTGGATAAATGCGGTTGTAATATATTCACAATCAACTTACTCAAAACTTTAAAAATGACAGTGGTACGGGATATAGGCCAAAAATTATCCCACTTATCTTATCATTATTCTTAGGAATAAGCACAATCAATGCTGAGCCAAAATACTTACTTGGGTTGTCCCGTAGGAGAAAACTCTGTATAGTAAGAATAACTTCCCTCTTAATAATGTCCCAATAGTGTAAATAGAAGGAGGAAGAGAACACATCCGGACCAGGGGCTTTATTAGGACTAATACATTTAAAGGTTAAGATAATTTCCTTTTCGTCGGGAAGTTGAGATAGTGAGAGGGCAGTAATATAATCTCTTTCATCAGCAAAAAGTTCTGGATAAACAGGATTAACGTGTATACTAGATTGAAAAAGATCAGTAAAGTAATGAACAACACTGTTACCAATGCATCAGCATTAGTAAAAATATCACCATTGGCATTTTGTACCTTCATAATATTATTTATATTTATTCTATGCTTAAGAGTAGCATGAAAATATTTGGTGTTTCTGTCTCCAGCAGTAAAGTAGATATCATTAGCCTTTTGCTGTAAAAGTCCTTCCTCTAAAGAGATTGCATCCATAAGTGCAAGGTGAGCCTTTGCCACAGCATTAACCAAATCAGGCGAACCAACAACCTAAGACTCTAATTGATCAACAATTTTCTGAGCCTCTAACACTTTGGTGTGAACATTACCAAAAACCTGAAAGTTTAATTTCTTCAAATTATCAGCTAATTTTTGTGCAATTGTCATAGGATAAACCAAGGGGTCCCAACACCATCAAATTTCCACACCTGTTGACCAAGACTTAAGAAAGTATCATGGGTAGTCTAAATATTTAGAAATTTAAAACTGGAAATGGAAGATCTAGCATTGAAAGCCAAATTAAGCAAAATTGGATTATGATCAGAGGATGCATGATTTAAATGTTGGACTCGAATAATTGGATAGTAATTCAGAAATTGATAATTGCCCAAAAAAACGATCTATCCTTTGAGAGAGTAATCCCCTTCTCTAGGTGGAAGGAGAATCAAAATAGCCCAAATCAAAAAGACCAGCATCAGAAACAGAGTCACAAAAAAGGATTTATAAGTGCAATGTCATGCCTGCCACCCACCCTCTTTTTAGCAGGTTTCATTATCATGTTTCACAAACCAATTCTCAGTAATATTAGAACTATCAGTTCTAATTTATGCCACAACAAGTACTTATCCTGGGAAAGTGAACTTGCATAGACAAAAGTAGCCCAACAATGGAAATCCTCCATCTTGAAATGAGTAATTCAAATTGCTCCTCAACATCAACAATTGTTAAAGTAACACTGTGTTTCCAACAGATCAAAATCTTATTGTTTTTATTGTAAAAATGTTGATAGCTCTTGAAATTATTAAAAATTCTATTCTTGTTGACTGACACAAGAGGTTCCAAAATAACAAAAATGGAAAGTTTTTTTACCCTACGAAGATGATTAAGTCTATTAAGGGAAGAAGGGTCTGCCACTTCCCTAATATTTCAAATCATTATGTTAAACATGATGTCTCAAGCCAGCCCTCCTACAAGATCTAGAAGGGTTGCTTAACTACTCTCCATCAGTATATTAATAGCCATCTTGTATAATATTACCTCTATTCAGTTGAGAAAGTTCATTATTTTTTTAGCTTTCTTTTTGGTGTGTCATTGGACTAGCCATTCGTTTTCAAGTGTAGTGGTATCATCTTGTATTGGAATGCGTAAACGATCATTTGTTTTATCTGTGGATGAAGAGGGGCGGCAAACAATATCAACAATCTGCAAATGATTTTCCAAAACAGGTTCCAAGGGGTAGGAAATAATGTGAGCTATCTGCAAAGGTGGGGCAGAAGATAAAATTCTAGTTAAAACTGACACAGGTGTATTCATCACAACACTATTTAAATGATTATTATTAGTGTAAACATTAGGTGTATGTTGATTTTTCCATTCATCATGCAGCTCATTATTAATTGATTGATCATTAACAAGAACAGTGGGTTGCAGACTAATTATTTGGTCTTTCTCAACATCAAAATTGTGTGGAGAGTCCTGATGAGCAGGTGGTGCTTTCCCAGTATCTAACTTAAGATGAGGATTCAAACGATAACAAAGAGAAATGGTGTGAGCTATCTGCGAAGGAGGAGCAGACGATAAAATTCCAGTTAAAACTGGCACATGAGTATTCATCACAACACTATTTAAATGATTATTATCAGCGTAATCATTAGGTGTATGTTGATTTGTCCATTCATCGTGCAGCTTAGTGTTAACTGATTGATCATTGACTAGAATAGTGGGTTGCACACTAATCATTTGGTCTTTCTCAACATCAACATTGTGTGGAGAGTCCTGGTTAGTAGGAGGTGCTCTCCTAGTATCTGACTTGAGATGAGGATTTAAACGATAACAAAGAGAGGTTGAGTGACCAAACATACAACAGTGTGAACAATAAGGTGAGTGACGTTCAAATGGTTAGTAGTCATATCTTCAATTAAAGCATAAGCTTCATCAAATTGTTTTGACATTAATAAACCTCTAGCCATAACATTTATCATACTAACCCATTATAAAATGTTTGAATAATTAACTAGTTTGGTAAGACATGATGTGGAAACTTTCTAAGGAGTTTTTAAAATCTTTTCCAAGTTTCATATATTGACTCACCTTCATTTCTAAGCTTAACAATTTTTAAAGGTGGAAAATACTTAGCTAAGAATTTCTGTGTTAAATCTTCCCAAGTTCTAATAGATCCAGGTGCTAAAGAGTTTAACAACATCTTAGCTTTATCCCTTAAAGAAAAAAGGAAAATTTCTAAGTCTAACGACATCGTTTTGATACATCATCGTACTTAAATGTAGTACATAGTTCTAGAAATGTTGTAATATGTAAATTTGGACCTTCAGCTGGTGTTCCCCCAAACTGATTGTTTTGTATAATTTAGATAATAACATGTTTAAGATCGAATGAGTTAGCTGCTATAACAAGGGTTTTTATGCTTAAGTTAATTTCATGGTTAGAAAGGTAACCATGATGTTAGCCGCTTAGGATCAAAGCTTTAGGGTTGGTTTAGTGTCTTAAACCAAATTTTGGAACTATTTGGGTTAAAGTGTAAAATTTTAATTTTATAATATTACCCCTAATTTTGTAATTTTTCATTTTAGGGCTTTCAAAGGCAGAAATCATTATTTTAGTGATCAATTTAATTAACCTAAGTTTCCTTGTTAATTTCCATTTCTATTTGTAAATTTGATATTAATTTTTTTGATAGAAAAATTGTCATTTTCAAGTTAGGGGCCACCACTGACCTTAGAATAATCAGAGGGTGTTCCCAAGATTAGAGGGAAACTTCTCTCAAGATTTTAGATTTTTTCTCTTTATAATTAATTTTTAAAAATTGAAATACTTCGTTCACTAATAAAAAAATTAAACATAAGTTAATTATTTTCAATTTTTTTCATCATTTGTTCACTAAGTTCAGATGTATTTTTATTTTATTTTTGTGATTTATCTACAACAAGTCATGGATTCTTAAAAGTTTATATAATTTTCTGTAAATGTTAATCCTTTACTTAACCATGCAGCGTTAACTAGATCCTCGGAGTCGTCAAATTTTCATGCGGTGCTCCATGATTGGGCGCACTTTCCACATTGTTGCTATGCATTCATGTGATCGAGTGCTCCCCTCCTTATAGTTTGGTGCTTTGATTTATTCTTTGTCGTTCGTTTCTAATACACGGAAACGAACGACATATGTTCATCGTTGTCATGGGACAGAGAACCGAAAGTCATTTACGATCAAACCGTAAGATCTCATTCGATTCTCAACCAAATAACTCGGGGTTTGTTCCTATAGCTTCATCTAAGTTAGACGAACATATCTATACTATTCAATGAGTATGGATTGTTCTTTTTTTTTTTATCAAAATATCAAACACGAGGCTAATTTTTGCGATTTTGACCCATACCTTGTTCAAAGAGACGTGGCTTCGATTGGGCTTGACAGAGAGCTTCGTCTTGATGTCACAAACCTCCTCCATACTTCAATTTGAGCTGAAATTGATCCTAGTTATGACCTAGTCCAAATGGTGGCTTGAGTTGGCCTTAGAGTAGGTCGGAGGGCTCGGGATGCCTTAATTTTGATTGGGGAGATTGACTTGAGGCTCGGGGAAGCTTTTAGAAGGTTCAGAATTGATTTTTGAAAGGGTTTATGTCAAGGACAAAAAATGTTCAAAATTAGGGCTCGAAAATTAGTGTTTGCTAGTGGTGATGGTGGTGGTTTTTTTGCCAAATTTTATGTCAAGGCCAAAGCTTCGCTTTTTTCGCTCTTGCAATTTTGTTGTTGATGACTTTGCAATGAATGCCACATTCAGCAACGTATCTCAAACTTTCAACCATTTTGCCGCTTTCTTGCCATCTTGTCAAAGGTTTGTTGAGCTTAGTGTAATATTAAAGAATCCGTTTTTTGATCTATAGTTTATATGAAGTGTTGAGTGTCATATATGTAAAAATTCGAAAAGAAAAAAAAAAAAAAACCGATGGAAGAAAAATCCGATGGAAGAAAAATAAAAAATTGATTTCGTCATTGCTTTTAATTTTTTTAAAAGTTATTTTTTTTTTATTAAAAACATTTTTTATTCTGCGGTATAAGAAAAATGCTCGAGATGTAAACACATAGAAACTGTGCCGGGGTGGGGGGCGCCATGGAGAACCCCGCGATTGCTTTGAACGAAAATATGCAGAGGTTCGAAACGGAAGACAAGGAGGCCTTTCTCGAATTTCGGTTCATATGCCCCGTCGCGGCCACCGCCACCGGCGGCGAAGAATTGTCGTCTGAGGTGGAAGAGGAAAAGAGGGAAAAGGTAGTGATGGACATGTTGCACACCTACGTGCCAAGGAACAAAAGAGGGATGGGTGTCGCCAAACATCTCTGCGTTGCCGCCTTCTCCTATGCTCAGACCCACTCCATGCTCGTCATCCCCACGTGCTCCTACATTTCCGTAACCCCTCAATCATTTAATTTCTTATTAGTCATTCTATCGAGTACCTTATGCCCATCTCTGGTTCACTCGTCTTCTCTTGAAGAAGCTTCAAATATTTCTGTTGAGCTGATGTTTCCCTGCATGTTTCTCCATAACAGGATACTTTTCTTCCACGGAATCCTTCTTGGCGCGCTCTTGTTTACAATGAAGAGCTTAAATCTTCCATGTGAAGTAAGCGTAGCCTGCTCTGCTTGTGAGATTTCTATTTTATTTATAGCAGCATGGGAAAATTTTTTTACTATTATTTATTGAATCATGGCGGCTGAAAAAAAAAAAGGAATACTAAAAGAACTTTTGTACCGTTAGTTTCTTATTGATCTTGAAACAATGTGTGTTTAATGCTCACTTGTTTGCTACCCATGCTTATGTCTGATGATACTTTTATTATTTTATATATTTCAATAATGTCGGGGATCTTTGTTTTAGAGAATCATTTTTTTATACAGTACCTTTTTTCTGCGCCTTATAATTTTATTCTCCATTGTTTTAATTACCGCTTCTTTTGATTCCAATCTTTGAAGTAGTTTGGGCGTGCATGCTATGGTTGTTCTACCAATGAATTGCAGTCCCCTTAGGGGACATTGCTCTACTTTGATGTTCCTCCTGCGATGAAGAATATTATTAATGAAATGCATCGATGCCAAGCCAGATGATTACGGGATGCTGTTGTTTTCCCCTATTAATGAATGTAATAGAAAAAGGTTGAAATTAGCTGAGTTTCTGGTATAGAGTTGAGGGTCCTTATAGATTGCTTGCATACATGTGCACCTTCCCTTAAGAAATTCCCTACTTCCAGACTTGCATATTTGATGTCCCTCCCTCTTCCCCGTTTGCTTTCTCTCTTTTCAGCCATGCTTTCTTTAAAAATATGGCAGGGATAGTTGTAGTTGTACTCAGAGAAGAAAAAGATGAACTTTTTTT
>NW_018165213.1:121320-149936 GCF_001263595.1 Phalaenopsis equestris
GTTGTACTCAGAGAAGAAAAAGATGAACTTTTTTTGCTCTTGTTTTGTTTTTTTTTTATTCTAGTATACCGCATAGTCATTTCATTGTCATTTTTTTTCCTTTATTGTCTTTTTCATTATATAAGCATATAGCAACACTTTCGGAGTTTAATGTGTTGTTTCTCCTTTTGCCCAGATCCAATCCATAAACTATATTTATTATCTATCATATGATATAATAGACCTTTTTTTGGTGTTCTTATTGTTCATGCTTGCAAAGGCAAATTTCTTTTGCTTGAGAGGTGCTTGTGTGTGCTTGTGTGTGGGGGGTGGGGTGGGTTGGAAGTTGAGGGAGGATATTAAAATGTTTAATATTTTACTCAAATAAAATTTCAACATATGGCCACACATAACTAAAGGAAAATGGGCACACTTATTTTCATATTAGCAGTGTGCCTAGTGTAAAAAATTTGGGTGAGCAAAATATTACACTATTAGTAAGTGAAATTGATTTCTAGGCAATAACCTTGACCTTACAATTTTTATTACCAAAGCTCCAACTAAGTCATAGTTGTATACTCCAATATCATAAGATTGAATTTGTCCAACCAAATGCATGACTAACTCATTATTTAGGTTCAAGGTTGGACGGTTGTTAGGGCAGGGTTGGGGTAGGGGGCCAGGTGGGCGCGGCGGCAGGGCTCATGCAATGGGAGGTTGGTGCCGACGAGGGCGAAGGTGTCCTGTGGGTTAGAGCCTGTTGATAATATTTTATTCTTTAGTGAACGGAGTAATTCAAATTCAGCCAATTCAACCTAATTTTAAATTGAACCAAAATGAACTACGGTAAAAACTTCAAATTCATTCATATTTTATTTTATATTTGTATGCTCTTGTTTTGTTTTTTTTTTCTAGTATACTGCATAGTTATTTCATTGTCATTTTTTTTGCCTTTATTGTCTTCTTCATTATATAAGCATATAGCAACACTTATCGGAGTTTAACGTGTTGTTTCTCCTTTTACCCCCTATCCAATCCATAAACTATATTTATTATCTATCATGTGATATAATAGACCTTTTTTTGGTGTTCTTATTGTTCATGCTTGCAAAGGCAAATTTCTTTTGCTTGAGAGGTGCTTGTGTGTGCTTGTGTGTGGGGGGTGGGGTGGGTTGGAAGTTGAGGGAGGATATTAAAATGTTTAATATTTTACTCAAATAAAATTTCAACATATGGCCACACATAACTAAAGGAAAATGGGCACACTTATTTTCATATTAGCAGTGTGCCTAGTGTAAAAAATTTGGGTGAGCAAAATATTACACTATTAGTAAGTGAAATTGATTTCTAGGCAATAACCTTGACCTTACAATTTTTATTACCAAAGCTCCAACTAAGTCATAGTTGTATACTCCAATATCATAAGATTGAATTTGTCCAACCAAATGCATGACTAACTCATTACTTAGGTTCAAGGTTGGACAGTTGTTAGGGCAGGGTTGGGGTAGGGGGCCGCGCGGCGGCAGGCCTCATGCAACGGGAGGTTGGTGCCGACGAGGGCGAAGGTGTCCCGTGGGTTAGAGCCTGTTGATATTATTTTATTCTTTAGTGAACAAAGTAATTCAAATTTAGCCAATTCAACCAAATTTTAAATTGAACCAAAATGAACTACGGTAAAGACTTCAAATTCATTCATATTTTATTTTATATTTGTAATTCCTTATACCAATCAAAAGAGAGTTCTATTAATTCATTCAAAATTTTATCTTCACATTCTATATCTTTTTTAATGCTGAAAGACAAGAATCCCTTATAAAAGTTTGACTCTGATAACCATTCAACTGAGACAAAACTTTAACATCCAACTCTGTCACAATATCGATAGATAGTGGTGTTACAGCTAAAATTCTCTATGATTTTCCATCTTCATCGAATCAACATTCCAACATATAGTGTACGACTCATCATCCAAACTGAACTCCACAGGTCCATTTGGGGCAGCTGCATCTTAATAATAAGCTATTGCACAACAACTATCACAGGAAGCTACTGCACAGAAGCTGCTACGAGTAAGCTGACTGTCTGTTTGTTTTTGCAGTTTGAAAGCAATTGTGTTGCAGTTGTTTCTATACAAATGACCATTATGCTCTTGTATAGTAATATTGTTTGCGACACAATAGTCATACGAATATATTTTATACCTTTGAAGAAAAAATTCGGTGCAGAATATTTTAAAAAAAGATACATACACCTCATCTAATAGTGAGTATTATTATTACTAAAATTAAGAAAAAAACTATTAAAACAGTATTTAATAATATATTAATATTATTTTTAAAATGATATTATTATTACTAAAATTAAGAAAAAAAACTATTAAAAAGTATTTAATAATATATTAATATTATTTTTAAAATGCAGACGACATATATCACGAGCTATGCCGTCCACCATGGAGGTGTAGAACCACCGTAAAATCACCACCGTCACAAACTAGGGCATTATAGTATAACCACAAAAAACACATTTGCATTAAATTAATTTCCGAATGAAACCACCACCAACACCAAATTTGGAGCAACAAATGACATCATAGCACAACCATTCAAGTTTATCAACCGGATAGTGAATAGGGAATAAAGACAATTAAACCAAAAATATAACGGAGTGCCCAATAAAATTGCAAAATCCAACAACACAACACAACCACCCAAATCCATCAACCAAATAGAGCACCAAAAACCGAAATCCATCAACCACACAAACTAAAATCCACAAAATTCCAACATCACAACCCAACAAATCGAAAATATCAAAGCAAAGCAAAGAACCGAAACTTTCAACCCTAATTCAAAATGCCTCAACAGAAGGCCGCAGAGAATACCATAGGGACAACAAAGATCCAATGGTCCAAGAGGATCGAGAAGCAAGATTACCGCAACAATCACCAACCAGCTGAAGAACAGAGCGGAGAGGGAGGATAAGAGAAAGGAAACAAACCAAACCCACAGATTGAAGAGGAATGAGAGATCCAATTTTAGGGCAAAAATCACGAGAGATGAGATAAGGGAGAGCTGGGATGAAAGCAATCGCGAGAACTCAGCGGGGTAGGGGAAGTAATTGAATCACAAAGAAATGCTTGTCGCCGGGTCGAACTCGTAGCCCTCATTTCTTATGTCTTTCCCAAAAAAGCAGCTTCACTGCATTAACCAAACGATCCTAATTACGTTTTCATGCCGCACCACAGTAAATAAGCTGCACCAAACAACCCTAAATCAATGCACACTGCAAGTGTTCTATTCTTCAAGTTTGGTGAGAAAGTTCTTCCAACTAATACTTGGTCATTCTCTAGGACTGTTAGTCTTGGTAAAATTATTGCCTATTCGTAAGTTTGGAGAGGTGTATGAATATTGAATAACTATCTGAGCTCCATCATCCTTATCAGATAATGTATCATCTTCTTCTATGTTTTCTTCTTGTTTTTCAACATCTTCATTTTCTCATTACTTTTCTTCTATTTATTCATCTATTTCTTTTCTATAATATCTTCATCATCTTCTTTTTTTTTTGTTTTTCAACTTTTTTCTTTTCTTCTTTGTCTTCCAATTTCTTTGCAATAGGTAATTCATTGGAGAAAACCACTTGTTTTTTCAGCAAGTAATATGCTGCACCTTCATAAATTTCAAGTTCAAGGATTGAGAATAGTTATAAGTCACATTTGTTACAGTATTCAACATCTCGCCAATATTTGACATATTGGTGGAGGGAAGGAGGCACTATCTGATACTCGTGAAGCTAATGTCACCCCAACAATGCATTAACTAAAGTTTGAGTCGATGATGTGAAATTTTGCTTCAGTCTGGAAATCTCTGATCTTGAGTAAGAGGGTTATCGAGCCTAAAGCTCTTTTACCTTTCTCGTTGATCCACACAATAACATCTTGTCAAATGAAGGCTTTTGGGTATCAATGTTAAGGTACATAAGGGTTCTTAAATTCATAATATTGATCGATGCACTCGGATCAATGAGAACTTTGTACAACCTAAATTGTCCAACATTTACAGTAATGTAAAGTGGTCGATTATAATCATTTGTCCTTAACAGTAGGTCATTATCAATAAAATTTAACCGAGGAACATCATTAAAGTAATTTACTTCTCCATTTGAAGGATTAGATACCAGTTGAACCATACAGATTTTAGGGTCTAGTAAGGCTTTAATTAGTGAATCTCTTATCTCTTTGGCTGTGATAATAGCATCATGTATATTGAGTTTCGCTAACAATTTCCTCATATGGGACAACACATTATAATCAACCTTTTTCAAGCTTTTACAGGCTTATCCTGTGTAGGAGCATCCTGTGTAAGAGCTACTGGTTGATTAGGTTTAATGATTGAATTAAATTTTTCAGGAGTTGTTTTGCAAGGTGACATACTTTGCTGCTCTTCAGATTAATTCCTAGAATGTCTTTTTTCAGTAGTATTCACCAATTTTTTAATATTTCCTTGATCTTCTTCTTGAGACTGTTTGTTCCGAAGCTTCCATCCCAATCTCATTAGGCATCCCTTGAAAATCAGAGACAAGGGTATCACTATCAGAAAAATGATTGTCATAATAATCTTCTTTAGTCAATTCACTTTTGATTTGAGAATTGTTTTCATCGGGATTAATTGAATTATCGCTTTTATTATTATTTAAGTCGTTTGAATTAGATTTGTCAAAGAAAGACAAAAATATACCCAGAACCACTACTCATATCATTCATAATTCTATGTGGAACGAAAAAGTGATACAGAGTGAGTGGCACAAGAGTTACAAGATCCTTGTTCGAAATAACACACCTAATTCGATTACTCTCCGTAGTCTTATATGCTCCCTTACACATTCTTTCTCTTTTGGTTTTACCGTTGGGCTTGATGTGCTTTGGTACCGACTTGACTTTTTCTTAAACTTCCTTCTTCTTAGAAACTACCGAAGAATTGAGTTATCAGAGTTTTTGAGTTCCTTCGGGCTCTTGTGTTGGTAACTTCTGAAGTTGTCTAAGAATTCTTGGATAGTAGAGTTTTTGAGTTTCTTCGGGCTCTTGTGGGCTCTTGTGTAGGTAACTTCTGAAGTTGTCTAAGAATTCTTGGATAGTACATCAGTCCAACCCTCTGTCTCGATGTAGTGATCAAAAGGCTGCACATCTTCTCCAGAAACAACATTAATGAAACCTTGTTCAAGCTCTCTTAGATAATCCATGATTATGTTCCCATTCTTGTGATTCCTCTCCAACTAACTTTTGAATGTAAAACACTCCTCGATGGTATGACTGAGCATCCTATTGAACAGACTGTAATTAGGTTCCTTGTCTCTCCCCACTTCTTCAGGCTTTGCAGGTTCAGGGAGCTTAAAGTTTGGATTATTGGACAAATTTTTTAGCATCTTTATGAAGACTTCATTCTTGAAGGAATACTTGTGGTTCCTTAATTCCTCAATTTTTTTTCTTAGTGATTCTCCTTTTATCAAATCTATGAGTTGTTGTTGTTGTGAATGTTGTCACTGTTGTTCTTTAAGGTTTTCATGTTGTATTTTTATCATTTGTTTCTCTTTCTCAACAGCAAACACATCCCCAGTCTTCTTTTCAAATGCTTTCTGGGAAATTTGCTTACTCTCTTGATTCATAAATGATAGTTTCATGGTTTCTTCTTACAGGTTAGCTACCTTGTTGATCAATTTCTCAAAAGCCTTAATTGTAAACCCTTTCAACATAAAAGCATCAAGTGTGTGGATGTTCTTCAGTAGGATTTCTATAGCGTGTTGCTCTTGCAGTTGAGGTTCACATTTCAAACTTAATTTTCTCCATCTTAGAATGTGATCACTAAGGTTTCATTTGATCTTTACTTCTCAACAACCAAAGCTCCCACGGTGATATGGTGTTGATCTCTAGTAAACCTTTAGATAAATAGATCTTCCAATTCGGCAAAAGTCTTAACTGAGCCGTTTGGTAAATCTGTGTTCTAAATAAATTGTTAACGAATTGTTGGAACAATAAAGCATCACTTCCTCCGACATTCCATCAACTAGATCGAAAGTGTGACAAGTATTGTCTCGGATTCCTAGTTTTATCAAAGATTTTAAAATTGGGTTGCACAAATCTTTTAGGATATTGCACCATATCAATTTCTTTGGGATAGGGTCGTCACTTTGACACCAACTTATTACCCTTAGCATGAGCTAAAACATCCTTAACATGCTGTTCTATCATGAATTTCAAGTTTTTATCAGTTGACAACGGTGTTTCCAACAGTTTCTTTGAGCCGTCCTCTTCAACTATTCTTGTTTTAGGATTAATAAGAACATGAGCAGCCCCGGATTCCTCTTTCTCCTTAAGAACATGTATCGCAGTAGGAATTTTCTTTCGGTCAAGGATATTGAAGTTAACAGTTCTTCTATCTTCTTTTCTAATTTTTCAATGCGGTTATCTCGTTGGTTCAACTCATTGGATAGATGCTGAGTTGTATTGGGCTATGGACCCTCCTCAACTTCTACTTCCTAGGGTTGTACTAATATCTGATTCTAATGTGACTGGATAACATTCATGATTTCCTCATTTATTTTCTCCAATCTTTTAATAACTTCATCTTTTTTTTGCAGCTGATATAAAAGTTGTTGGGTTGTGTTTAGTATGACACATTCTTCAAATATAATGTCTCATAAATCAACATTCTCTTGTCTCTCCCTTAGAAAGGACTTTGTTTTAACCATCATGATAATGGTTGTTTCTTTCGAGGTTTCAAGATTTTCATGCTCTTCTTTCAATTGCTTCAGGTCAACTTCTAATTCATTTAAAACCTCATCATTGAGTCTAACCCTAACATTCTTAGGATTGATAGGGATATATGTGGGTTCTGGATTGATATCAATCACATCAACTTTCCTCTCAGTGATCTAAGTCGGAATCCTTAGTTTTCTGAAGTTGTACCAACTTCCTTGAAACAGGTGTGGTAGTTTAAGAAGGGGTTTCCAACTTATCTTCTTCTGTAAAAGGTGTTACTTTCACTTTAGGAGATAATCTTATCTTCAATGGAGATGACTTCTTCTCATTCTCAGTATTGAAAATTTCTTGGGAAAACCTTGGAATGTATGGAGGAGTTTCTTGTGACAGACGTCTCATTTTCTAAGTTCTATAAAAACGTTGAGGAAAATAAGGCAGTGCTTCTAGTGCTAAACGGTGAGCAGAGATCTTTCTCCTTAAACGTTTCCGTTCTATCCTCAAAGACCTATGGTATTCCAAAATCTTTTCTCCTTGATTTTCAGGAATCATACGTCCTAAATATTTTATAATTTTAACTATAGTACATTTCTTTTTCACTGTCATCTTCCCGAGTATTTGATATAATCCTAAACAACAAAATCATTTATTTTCTTTTTCAATGGGTTTTGATTTAACTGAAGATGGAGATGGAGATGAATCAGTTATCTCAAACACTTTTTTTCTCGGGCAGCGAAAAGTGTGTGAAACCTACTTTCATCTAAGGGATGGGATGGGTTTCTTTCTTAATTAACTTCTTTTCTCCATTAGCCCGGAGATATCTTATGGATTCTTTTATTCCTATTCCTCTGTTGAGTTTTAGTCAATGTAGGAAGAGTCTTAAAAGATGAGCCAACTTCAAACAATGAGGAAATGTTATAAGCTTCACCCAGTACTATTGATTTATCATTCATTTCTTCAACAGGCGTAGAAATTTTAAAGACTTTAGAAACTTCCATTCTCTTAGTAGATTTATGAACTTCAGGTATAACATTAGTAGCAATGCTCATAGCAGAAGTTCTTTCAACAACTTTTTTCTTCAATGGTGGGAAATCTTTTGACTGAGACTAGATTCCATCATGAGTGTTTTTTCATCAAACAATTGGGGGTCTACCGTGGAAAAGGTAAGCTCACTACTAGTCTTCTTGAAGTAATCAAATCCCATTCCAAACATAATGACGGACCCACCGCTGAGATGAGTAGGACTGAGTTCTAAATCTCTGTCGTTTCCAAAGGAGAAGATCAGTTTCGGGATTGACATCTTCCTATAAAGGTGATACAAGAAGAGATGTTGATGGGAAGTCGACTTATGAATCTCTGAATTTAAGGAGTTCAAGAATGAATGCTTATCAAAAGGGTGGAACATAGACCCATTCCATCACATGATAGAAATAAAGTCTAATGGAAAAATGATAGATAATAAAAGTCTCAAAGGGAAGGAGAAACATATCATTAATAAAAAAAAAGATTAAAGCATAGCTAAAGATGGAGAGAGAAATCATCTCCAGCGAAGTCGTCAGAAAAATCTGTGGGATTTTTTATTATTATTAGGGGGCACCATAGATCTCGAAAGATTTTTATCTGAATAATCGAATATGACATTCGAAGAATAATATACTGTCTCGAATGTGGAAATATTATCATAGAATGGACCTAATCATTCAGATAAGAAAATTTTTTAGGATTTATGGAATTGTGAAATGAGGATTCTTCTCTTACCTTACGGGTGTAAAATAAAGTTTATTTTTATTCTGAGAGAGGTATCCCCATGTGGGAGCTCCCTCATAGTTAATTACAGCTCAAGAATTACTCTTAAGAAAACTTTAAATTAAAGTTATGCTTTTTATCTATCTCATTCATTGAATGTTTATAAATTGATGGGGTTTAATGATTGATAAAAGGGATAAGGTTGGACAAAGGCTTACTTCACTTGAATTTCAATAATGGCTTACTCTTAGAGTTGAGCCCAATATTTGATAGTCATAATGGCATAAAGCTTGAATCAATGAATTAGATTTGAGACACAAATTGAATTTGACTTGATTCTTTTTTGGATTGGGTTTGATCTTGGATTTGAATCAGATTAGAGTTAAATTTGGATTATAAAGAATTGAGTTTGATATAATAGGATTAAGTTAGGCTTTAAAAGTTTTAGATTAAGTTGAATTAAGGAACTTCATAGTCTACAGGGTAGAAAGGGTATGGATTTCTAGATGGAAGTGAATCTCTAACCTAAATATCTGTAAATAGGAGACTATATGTGAACTAACCTAAATTTGGGAGTAACGCACCCGTTCAAGATGCCCATGACTTTCTATCATCCTGGGTACCTTGGTAGCCTCAGGCTATTAACCAATAGAATAACATTGAGTTCTCCCTTATCGCCATAGCAATAACTTAAAATAGTCATTCCTGCAGTTTTGAATATCTTCGTCCATAGCATTGGCTACTTCATTCTAGGATACTCAATAGTCTTATGGGGTAGGTCAATTTGTTTTATATGTCCTAGTTCAAAGTTTATCCATTAGGTATCTAGTGCACTAACCTAGGAATTCTAGACTGGACTAATCTTGTGTTTGTGGGGTCCTAGGTTTTCGTCTACATTTGCTTAGGGTTATAGTTTGGAGCTATCCTACGGTGTGGTTATAAAAATTTAGAGTTGATCGTTTCTAAGTTCTTAGGAGTTTAATAATTACCATGTGACTTGTTTTCTTCTAAAATATTTCATTTATGGTGACAAATCAGTGTTTTTTTAGTGTTGTTTAGTTATTTTTTTTATTATAAGTGAAGTTTTGGTCAACTTGGCAATCATAATTTTTTTTTCATCCTAAGGCTTTGTTTCTCTCTAAAGTTTTTTTCCCTCTTAGGGTTCTAATTATGGTCGAGATAGTATATTTTGAACAAATAAGTCTAAATTTCTTAACCTACAGTCTTCATACTAAAAATTTATTCATATTCTCATTAAAATAATAAAAATATTCTTTTCATGCAAAATTTAGATTTTATGAAAAATAGTTTTATCATTCAAAAAGTATATGTGATACAAATTTATTTTTTCTACGAGTTATTTAAATTAAGATAACCCACGATTTATATACGCAAAATTTTAAGGCTATGAAATCATATGTTTGTGTAGAGAGAGAATTGAGAATTGAGGGGTTTTAGTTGGTTAAAGAGAGAAAATGGAGGGCGGTTTTATTTAATGGGGAGGGCGGAGTGGTTAGGATGAAAAAAGCAATTGAATTTTCTTAATTCAATGGCCAAGATGTGATTAAATTGGAGAGAATTTGGGTTGTTGCATATTTTGACCAATAGAATATGATCATTAGGATAGGTGGTGTTAAAAAGAGGTGGCTTGATGAAGAATTGAATTAAAGGCAGAGATCCAATGATAAAGTCGTAATTTAGGCCAAATTCATATAATTAGAGCCAAAAGTCTGCCACCTTGGCATAGAAAAATGAGAAAATTAAAATTAATATGCCAAATTGAAAAGGACAAAACAAGGATTCTGACGGTCTTAACGATTTCAACAAAGGAGTTGTGTAACTAAGGTTATGATCATTTGAATTTCAAAGTTGATTAGACAGGTAGTTATAGTGCTTGAGAAGTTGACTTTAATAAAAAAGTTGACTTTGGTCAAGTTGATGGAGAAAAAATCAATGAGTTTATGGTCTAATTGATTTTGGTCAGTTCAAGCTCGATAAAGATATATGATTGATCAAATTGGTCCCCACCCTAGGAGAGAAAATGATTAATTTTAACTAAAAATTTTATTAGACTTTATTTGTCCAAAAAATATATTTTTAAGTTTAAAACAACTTTTTGGAAGATTGAAGTCAATTTGAAGTCTTTTTGAAGGAGTTATGGTCAAATTATCATTTTATCTCTTCTAATTATTATTTTCTCTCTCCTGATTATCGTTTGCTCAAAAAATGCCCATTAAAATTGAGCACAAAAAACTTATTTGAAAGATTTTGATGATATAGACACAATGGTGAAATTCATTTTAAAAAATAATGACTAGTTGAAAGATTTTTACGTAAGAGCATTTTTATGCATAGGAACCCTAAGTGCATAGCTTTATGTAAAATTATTTCAACCCATTATCAGATTGGTGTGCATGGTATTTATTAGTGATAATAAGTATTATGCAACTTTTAAAATGAGATTTTGAGCCTTACAATAATCTTGGGAGAGAAAACAATAATTCCAAGGTTCCGTCAAGATTGAGCTCAAGTGAAGTCTGTCTAATCTAGCTTCAGACTTTTAGTGAATGAAAAATAGGATTGAAAAAAAATAAGTTCAACACTTCGTTGCCTGATTAGGGTACAATTCCTCCTTTACTGCCATTTCTTCTTTCTCCCGTATTCACAGACTCTCACTCATTCTCTCAATTTCGTTTGATTCAAATGGGAACAAACGACACATAAGTCCAACTGTATTGATGTTTATCACACACTATCAATTTAGTTACTATTATTATTATTATCTATTTTATTTTATTTTATTATTAAAATTTTAGTTATTACAATCTCCTTTTATAAAAATTTATCATCGAAATTTGAAAATAATTATGAAAACAAACATTTCTCAAATAAATCTGTAGATATATTTCTTGCCTATTAGAAACTTTCTCCCAAGTAACATCTTTCTTTGATCCATGGTTACATAAAATCTTCACAAATTGAATCTCGCTATTACAAAGCTTCTTTACATCCTAATTCACAATCTTTTCAGGCTCTTCTGTATAGTCAGATTAAAATGTATATCCACTAAGTTTGCAATCACTCTATTTGATTCATCAGCATTATACCTCCTAAGTGAAGAAATATGGAAAATATTATACTCCTTGCATATGAGCTTGTAATGCCAAATTATAAGTCACATGTCCAATCCTCTCCACAATTAAATATGAACCTACATATATGGGGCTTAATTTTTATGTCTTTCCAAATATTTGCACATCCTTTATAGGACTGACTTTAATAAAAGCAAGCTCTCCAAATCAAATACAATCGTTCTATACTTGAAATTTTAATATTTTATTTGCATATCCCATACTGCCTTTAGCCTATCTCTGATCAGTCTAATCTTCTTAGTAGCATCATAAACCAAATTAGCTATAATGACATTTTTTTCACCCGTTTCAGCCTAACATAATGGTGTATTGCACTTTCTTTCATACAAAGCTTCATATGGAGTCACCTTAATAATACTCTGATAAATAATATTGTAAGAAAACTCTACAAAGGGCATATGTGATTCCCATCACTCTTCAAAGTCAAGGACATATAACTTTAATAAATCCTTCAAAGTTGGAATATTTCTTTTGATTGACTGTCTGTCTATGGGTGAAACTATACTAACAGTTAATCTTGTACTCAAAGCCTCGTGAATCTTCTTCCACAACCTGAAAGTAAGTCTGCCTTCTCTGTCTGGAGTTCTAGACTTTCACACTTCAAGCAACCTTACAATTTGATGCACATATGACTAATTTCTCAACATAATCAGTTTGTCTAATAGGGAAAAATGGACATACTTAGTCAATCGTCAACAATTACCCAAATATCATCACAACCTAAGTAAACAAAGCACAAAGTCGATAACAATCTTCTCTGATCTTTACTTTGAATAAGTAATGATTGTAACTTACCTCTAGAACACTGATGTTCTGCATTTACTAGCTGACAAGTAGAACAATTTGATACAGAGTGGGACTTCTCGCAAACAAACCATGACATGGGAAGTCGGGCGACGAGAGACGATGCCAAATTCATTCTTACCCGATCCGGTCGAGGTTTTTTTCGACTCCGAGGAGTCTGTCAGTCCTCTTTGGCCACTTCTAATTATCATATTACTATATATTTATTTTTCATGTTTTAGGTTGGGATTTATTTCGTGTTTCTGTTTAGGAAAGCCGCCGATGTCTCGGTTTCTCCCTTTAGGGATGTATCCAAAAGTGGGTGGTGCTCTGACGGTATCTCGTGAATCTTCTTCCACAACCTGAAAGTAAGTCTGCCTTCTCTGTCTGGAGTTCTAGACTTTCACACTTCAAGCAACCTTACAATTTGATGCACATATGACTAATTTCTCAACATAATCAGTTTGTCTAATAGGGAAAAAAATGGACATACTTAGTCAATCGTCAACAATTACCCAATTATCATCACAACCATGTCACGACCTAAGTAAACAAAGCACAAAGTCGATAACATTCTTCTCTGTTTTTTACTTTGAATAAGTAATGATTGTAACTTACCTCTAGAACACTGATGTTCTGCATTTACTAGCTGACAAGTAGGACAGTTTGATACAGAGTGGGACTTCCGACAAACAAACCCTGACATGGGAAGTCGAGCGACGAGAAACGATGTCAAATTCATTCTTGGACCGATCCAGTCCAGGTTTTTTTCGACTCCGAGGAGTATGTCAGTCCTCTTTGGCCACTTCTAATTATCATATTACTATATATTTATTTTTCATGTTTTGGGTTGGGATTTATTTCGTGTTTCTGTTTAGGACAGCCGCGGATGCCTTGGTTTCTCCCTCTAGGGATGTATCCAAAAGTGTGTGGTGCCCTGACTGTATCTCCTGAGAGGTGGTGACATTCTTCCAGGGTCAAGTGGTGCTCCAATTGTATTTTGCTTTCGAGAGATTATTTATCCACCCCCCCTGGCTATTTCCAAGAGCACACATACTTCCAACCACCCCTTGCCGCGCAGCCCACCTATACTCCAAACACCCTTATCCTTGCATATCTCACCTTTCAGGCTTGCAGCCAGCCTTGCACAACGACCCAACGCTTGTTATCCCCACTTTCCAGCTTGTTGTCTTGGCTGCCACTTGACCACTTTGTTGCATCATCTAGAAACTTGTAAACTGTTGTTCTCTGACCATCCTTCCCTGTTGCATCCTCCACCTTCCAACCATCACCCAAAACTCCTTCCCTGCTGCAACCGCCACCTTCCAACCACCACCTAACCATTCCAATCACGTACCACCACTTCCAAATTCCTAATGACCATCGCCACCACCTTAGATCCTCTATAGTGCGAGTTTGTTTCTTATTTATTGTAATTTTCCTTTTAAGTGTGTTTGGTTGTAACCACCTATTTATTTCTAGTAATGATTTTTTGCTTTTCTATTATGATTTGGGTTAACTCTGATATCATTTGATGTCAGAACTAATCTAACCCTAGTCCTATCTTAGGATTTCTAGCTTTCGCTCATACTCAACTCTATCTCCACCCGAATTTTTTTCCCATCTTACATAATTCCTACATCTCCTTCCACCCACCCACAACCAAAATCGAATCATTCCGCTGAAACAAGTGTCAGATGCCAATCTGAAGTTTATCATGGAAGAGATACAACAACTTTGCCAAGTGTTGCAATGACTCGATAAAATTGAGGAAAATATACCATCTTGTTGGGTTACCGAACTTCATTCCTGCACTCTCGGGTAAAACAATCACGGTTTCGGCCTATGCCAAGCAATTTGATTATAAGAAGAATGGAGGAGGATTG
Source organism: Phalaenopsis equestris (assembly GCF_001263595.1). Lineage (NCBI taxonomy): Eukaryota > Viridiplantae > Streptophyta > Magnoliopsida > Asparagales > Orchidaceae > Phalaenopsis > Phalaenopsis equestris. The sequence goes on from NW_018165213.1 coordinate 135,621, forward strand.
GATTAAATGGTTTACATCCGAGAGAGAATTTTCTAGGGTGACTTTTGCTTGGTGTCGTTCCTACTAACTATTGGCTCCATCGGATAGGTATTGAGCATAAAATAACTTGCCCATGGGAATGTGCGGAGTAGGATGACGTTTCACATGTCGTGGCCTCTTGCAAAGTTCTGAAACAGATTGTGGTGCACATGAACAGTTAGGGAATTAAGTTGTCAGTCTTCTCCAATATGGTTGAAGTGCTTAAGGGTCTTCAAATTCTCCCTCTTTTCAATCTTGCCCGTGGAAAGATCTACTGTTATGTTGTTTATTAAAGCTGGAGGAACAGCAATGCTAAAAAACTCAATTGTTCGTACATGACTCCTATGGTTATTACTGCTAATATGTTTTCAAGTCTCACTCTCATGAAGACTGGACCCATCTAGGAGCAACTAGGTACTATTCGGCCTGATGGGCTGCTCTACCCTCGATTATGATCAACGTAGATGGTGCCTGATCTCGCGGGAATTTGTGTAGCTTAATAATAATGATGCAATGTAACATAAATTATAATGTAATTTTAATGAAAATAATTTATCTTTAAAATCTTCTTTTCAAATCCCAATTTTCGTTTACATATAACGCAAGTATACGTATCGTTCAAGTAATATAGGGCTCTAATAAAGTCTTATATATTGATTCCACAGGGAAGTTGGAAATATATATAAGCTAGCTAATTATATTCTATTATAAAATAAAAACCTCTTTACAATGAAAATATGGCTTGTGAAGCAATTGAAATCATTTGAAAAATATATCCAAAAATTGTTTTGTGTCAAGTAGGAGCGATTCTATTCTCTACCCTTTTCCAAGCGCTATAAAAAACATTGACTAATCCAGAGTTTGATCCATAATTCCGTGGTTATGCTGGGAGGATACCGACTGTCACTCCAGAGCTCCCACTACTCTCTTCCCTGAGGGCTAATATGCTCGCATTAATTTGCAATCAATTGAACCAAATTGGGGATTCTAATCTGTCACCTTAAAATCTTTCAATTCTACATCCAACAAAGTATATTTCCCTATTTATTTGCACCCAATCCCATAGATGAAATACTCTCCTATGAAATCAAATGTGATTCTCCCTTTATTGTAGAATCATATCTCCTTTTCAGAATATATAATTCTCAACACATTTTAACAATTCAATTGGCCAGATCGAAAAGTAAATGAAGATTGGAGTTCAAATCATCACAAATTATTGACATTTAAAACCGTAGAAAACAAAATCAATTCTTCACAAAATTATTTGGAGAATGATAAAGAAGACTACTCAGAATTCATGAGAATGATACGATAAAACACAGATTTCATATATAAAAATAAGTTTGCAAATAAAAGAAATGAAAAGTACAACTTAATTCACAATCTTTCCCAAGCAAATCCTTAGAAGTTCTCTCCAAGCCCTTCTTTACAATCTCTCCCAATTCTCTTTTAGAAATATAATGAAGAAGAAATCTCTCACATTCTCTCCACCTTCTCTCCCCTCTTACAGTCTTAGAAGAAAATCTCCTCCTTTTTCTGTCTCTAACTCATGCCTATCCTCTCTCTCTAAATTTTTGGTCCCCTCTTTTTAAGTCCCTTAAGAAGTTCCCTTTTGTTGGCTGCCTCTCCTCTCTGAAAATAGTCTCAATTCCATCATAAATTCAAAAGTCAAAATTTTGAATTTCAAAAGATGTGTCTCTTTGATCCAAGAGTCAACTACCTTCAAATTGGAACCTTCTAAAGTGTCTACATGCATTGAATCACTCCATTGGGTGCTTAGAGTAAGTGTCCCTTTGAAAATTCGCGCAAAATTCGTCTTGAACCGCCTTAATTTGAAAATGTCGCGCTTGGCGCATCATGCGCTAGCGCTCTGATTTTTAGCGCATCATGGCCAAACCCCAAAATTGGCTGTTTTTTGTCCAAATTTTGCTTTTTTTGCCATTTTTTGTCCAAATGCCTAAAAATGATATACCTGCAACAAAAACACAAAAATGCATTTCTTGAAAATGCAATATCATCAAAAATAGACATAAAAAAGGTACTTAAAACAGTATATTATTTTTGTGGATCGGTGCCCTCTTGGCCAACTGCCAGGCTGGTTTGGGTGTGGTCATTAGAGATGAATGTGTTGAACTTGTCAAGGCTACAGGGAAACAAATGCAGCATTGGTACAGTTCGCTTGTGGAATGTGACATTTTCCTATTTCTCGAAGCTCTTTTAAAACCTTGGATGCACGAATACTAGGAGATTATCATTGAAAGTGACAACGCCACGGTGATGGACTACTTTCGCAAAGCATGGATGAGATCAGATGGAGGCGCCAACCTTTCTCTAGCCTGGACCTCTCTTTTCTGAGTTTTTTGTCCAAATTTTGCTTTTTTTGCCATTTTTTGTCCAAATGCCTAAAAATGATATACCTGCAACAAAAACACAAAAATGCATTTCTTGAAAATGCAATATCATCAAAAATAGACATAAAAAAGGTACTTAAAACAGTATATTATTTTTGTGGATCGGTGCCCTCTTGGCCAACTGCCAGGCTGGTTTGGGTGTGGTCATTAGAGATGAATGTGTTGAACTTGTCAAGGCTACAGGGAAACAAATGCAGCATTGGTACAGTTCGCTTGTGGAAGGTGACATTTTCCTATTTCTTGAAGCTCTTTTAAAACCTTGGATGCACGAATACTAGGAGATTATCATTGAAAGTGACAACGCCACGGTGATGGACTACTTTCGCAAAGCATGGATGAGATCAGATGGAGGCGCCAACCTTTCTCTAGCCTGGACCTCTCTTTTCTGATGAACTTCCAACAAGTTATTTTCTTCATTGTTAATAGAAATAATAATAAAGCAGCTCATTTTTGTGCTTGGCATAGTCTGATTAGCTATTTTTTTGGGATAGGTTTGATAGTGACTCCTTTTTTTGTCTTTACCTAGGGATGACTTTTCTCTTTTGCTAGTGTCCTAAGGGCACTGTTTTTTTTTTGGCTTTTTTGTTAATGCAAACATGCAAACTTTTAAGAACTCCATTCAATTACAGAGATGAAACGCCTGTCAAAATATACAGAAATGAAGTCTCCGTTAAAGGATAAAGAGCTAAAGTGCATGTTAGAGATTTCATAGCTAAGGAGCCTCTACCCTATAGAATTTACCTAAAGTATTTGAGAAGCAAGTATTTTCAGTTAATAATGAATTTGTTACTTCTTGTCGTTCACTTGGATCTGGACAAATTAATCGAATGACTTCAAACCGTAAAAATTTTCTTTAAGTACCAAGACGTCCGATAGGACGGAATAATGAAACTAGCTGTCAGTAAGTTAAAGAAGAGTGCATTATTTTGGTGGCAAAATTTGAAGCACCTACATTAGCGTGAGGAAAATGATAAGATCACTACTTGGTTCCAAATGAAACGAAAGATGCAGTGTCAATACCTACCAGATCATTACGGGTATAGTGTGCAGACTCCAGCCTCAAAAATTGAGAGACAACATTATCGGATGACCATCATATCTTACAAGCGAAGTTCAATCACAGGATCTCAAAACAAGAGTACACTTAAGGGAACATCAAAGCTAACCTCGCCTGAGGAGGCACTAGGTCAGAGTGGAAATCAATTGGAACAATCCACGTTTCTAAATCTATTCTTTCAAGTGTCATGAATTTAGACATGTTAGGAAGTGTTTCAAATGTCATGAATTTAGACATACCAAATTAGATTACACAGCTCGGAGAACAATCTCTTTCACAAATCAAGGAGCAGTTGAAGAAATAAATAATTATCTAGGAGAAGATGAAGATTTCAATGATGTTCACAAATGTTAGTTTTAATCTTTTCTAAATTTTTATTTTGACTGCTTGACAAAATTAATCACTTTTATTTATTCATAAATTTTAATATTAAGTTTGTAGCATGCTTAACTAAAACAAATTATATAATTTAAAAGATTTAAACGCTACCTATCGGCTCGATTTAGGGTGCGTTTGGGGGAGCTTATTCATAGTGGTGGAGTTTTGAAAACGCCACTAGCTGTTTGAATAAAGCGTTTTGAAGGCGTTTTTAAAAACGTCGTTTCGTTCTTTCTATTAAATGCAGATCGCGAGGACCCTCAATCCGCGTTTCGTTCGACCGATTTACAGTAAAGCCCTAAGTCGTTTCGAGCTTCTTCTCCCGTCCCTTCTATCCCAAGCCCTGAAGACATGGCTAAAATCGGTGATCGTCTGCGTCTGCATCAACAGGGGCGAGGAGACGAAGCTTCAGAAAATTGTTCGGCACCACAAAGCATCGAAAAATTGCTCGACACCACATAGCTCTTCTTCTTCCCAAGCTTATCTCGCCAAAATCCCAAGTTTCTTTCGGCCACTTCTCCTCCGAGAGACCTTCGACCGACGCACTCCATCACCGAAGGAGTTGGGACAGGTAAATACCCGAATATTTACTCCCTTTATAGCCCTCTTCTTCTGGCTTCTTCCTCCGGTTCATTCCTCCGACTCCTTTCTCTATCGGGTTTCTCGTCATTGAAGCAGTTACTTTGAGCCTTGCAGGCGGGTGTGTCGTGCAGTTAATAATTTAATTTCTTAAAGCAGTTGGATATGTTCTTTTATGAAAATTAAACAATTGAAATGCACGCACCTTGTGAATTGATATCATAATTATAATGGATTGAAGCGATAAATTGTTAAGGAAATATAGCTGTAGAAATTGAAGTTTAGATGTTAGGAATTGAGTGGTCTTCATTTATGTTTTTCAAAATTGTTATGTATAGAGTTGGCAATGACAAAAAGTTTAGTTGTAATATACGTGAAGAACTGTAGTTGTGTTGGTTTTCATCTTTGTGCACATATTGATATCCTAGATACATTATTCCAGAATCAGAAACGAAATGGTTATTTATCCAGATTCAGCTATTTTCGAAACGCACAAACCAAACAGCTAGTCAACTTATTAGGATAAGCTACTTATCAACAGATTATCAGGATAAACTGCTTATCTGAAAAAATTGGATTGAAAAAGTTGGATAAGCTGCAGCTGCCTCAAACAGACCCTAAATTTCTCATCTGCTTATTTAGAACAATAAAATTATTTGGTCAAAAAAATAATAAAATTAGAACAATAATAAAATCAACCTATTAAGAAAAATATGGACTTCTTCCTTGCACGAGTCGTCTTCTTCCTCTTATTTTGCTTGAACCCGCACAAGAAGTCTTCTTCATCTCATGTCTACAATGTCCGACTTCTTCCTTGCACTCTTCTTCCTCTTATTTTGCTTGAACCCACACAAGAAGTCTTCTTCATCTCATGTCTACAATGTCGCTCACAACTTTGCTCCTTCGCACAAAAAGCAATCGAGTCTTCCGTAAGTGGCGTCGAAGCCTACGGTTTGGTTCGATCTTCACATACGAGACATTGACCTTTGTCATCTCCTTCTTATCTACGACATCATCCTTCCTGCCACGAGTGGAAAATCGAGCACCTCCATGGCAGCAACGATGTTGCCTCCTTGTTCTAGACGCACGCAAGTGTCGAATCGATGGTAAGTAATGTCGACTACCTTCCCTCACTTAAATGCAGTATCGGCAGCAATGTCTGGGATGGACACAACTTTCTTCTCCTACTACTTCATCTCCCTCGCCTCAGTGTGTCTTGGGTCGCTTCTGATTTCTTCCCGGCGATTCAAATGCAATACCCAACTGTCAAAAGCTACTGTCTTGACTATTAATCGATCTTTTGTGTCGATTAAAAAATTCTTCTTTTATTTAATTATTATTATTATTATTATTATTATTATTACTTTCCATTCTTAAGGAGTAGGAAAGTGCCGTGAAAATCAAGATGGCCGCATATACTTCTATGTACTTTCATGCACTTTTTAATTCTCGTCACATTCTGTCCTAAAATCAAGGGCACCCTTAAAATTTATAAATACGAGGTTAAATGTTGAGCTCATGGAGATAAGTGAAAATCATTAACCAGTCACTTCAAAATACAATTTAAGCTTTTTTTGTATGTTAACTATACATCAAATCAGGAATGGCGAACGAGACATTCCGTCCGAAACAGCTCCACAGGCTGGGAAATAAAGTACCAAGACCATGAAAGAAGCGGCAGACAAGGCATCAGACGTGAAGAAGTCCACCAAAGACGGTGAAAGAAGACGCGGACGCAACCAAAAATAATGTAGCTAAATCAAAAGTGGGAAGTCAAGCTTTTGCTAGAGCTGCTGGAGAAATCAAGGAGCAAAAAAGGAGCAAAGAAGAAAAGATATTATGCTGTAGAGCAAACCACAAATGAATTTGGATGCAGCTAATGAGATGTTCAATCTGACAAAAAACTTGATTTAAACTATTAGTCGAGAAAAAGAAAGAAAGCTCAAAACATGTTGTTTGTTATTGTTTAATCTGTTTGAACTTCTGAAGCTGCAATCTGAATTGAGACGAGGAGGCGAGGGAAAGTGGGAATCAATATTTGAAGATCCGAAAGGGGCAACACGAAAAGGAATTTGATTGTGCCACTGAGTTGAGCTTGGGTGGAGGAAGAGGAAGAAGGTGAGTAGTGTGTTACTGCAGCATTCATTATTATAGTGCAAAGCAGGTAGAAAACTATAACACTCTCATCTGCCCTCGATCTAAAACTCATTAAGTTCACCGTGCAATTTAGTAAATCTGGGCTTAGTGGTGGAACGGTTGACAATACGATTTAAAATCACAGTGGATTTAATTTTTCCCAAATGATCCTCAGAGCTTGATTTTGGTTAGATCCATATTAAATCCTCCTCAATCTGCTAGCAAATAGCCCCTATAGTGTAAGCTGCTAGGTGTTCCTTTCAACCTTTGAATATTCATTTCATCTGGGTATCACATTCAACATCACATTTCTATCTCCTTCGAAGAAAACAAAAGCTTGTCTGCCTTCTCTCCAGCCGGTCAAACATCCTATGCTTGTAGTGGTTGTAATTTCACCATTGTGTGTGTTAGAGGCGTCTTCCTTGTGAGCTGGATTTTTGAGAGCTCTATTGGGTAGCGATGAGGAGTTCATCATCTGTTGTCAAAACCATAGACCCCATCTTGCCATCTTTGACGTCTTGGTTGTCGTTCACCAGCGCATTTTCTGTGGTTTCCCGTGACTACCTCTTTTCTACGGATGTACTAGTTCTTCTATTCTTGAATTTGAGTACGGGGCGTAGTTCTTCCCGGCCCACCACATTTAGTATGGGCCATTTGTATTCTATCTTGATTTATTCAAAATCCAAGTCGAAGTTGATGACAACTCATTTTGCCAGCTTGTCCTCATCTAGTGTAAGGTTGATGTCATTTTTGAAAGAGAAAATCAACCTCTAACTCGACATTTTCCTATAGAAAATAAAAGAAAAGTCAGCGTGCTGAATTTCAGATTGAACAAGAACGATATTTTGTTATTAATTATGTAGAGTTTTTTTTTTATCTTTCTTTATCAATGTCATTATCATTTCTTGTTTTATATTGTGTTTCTTTTGTTGACTTTATCTTATTCTATTTTTAGAATTTGATTGAAGGAATTAGGGAAAATTTTCTTTTATTTTATCGAAACATTTTATTAACAAATTTCTTTATTTTTAGGCCAGTTGCAGAGAATTATCATATTAGTGCTTCTAGAAGCAATGTTTTGCCTTAGGATAATCACGATACGTAGTACTTTCTCAGATATCATTCAATTATCAGTAGCATCAGTCTTTCACCTTGGCGGTCCACTAGTTGGTAAGATCATCCGTAGTATACCCTTTCAACCAGAAACAGTCCCTCCCAAGTTGGATTAAATTTTCCTTCTATCCGACTGTGTGCAAGAATAGGTCTCTTAAGGACGAGAACTAATTCACCGACCTTGAAAGTTCATGGGTGGGCCAGTTTATCGTGGGTTTGTATCATCTTTGCTTGATACAATTTCAAATTTTGTTGTACAACCAATTGTTTTATTTCATGACTTTCTAACTCTTATAATCAAAGTCCATCATTTTCTTTTGTTGTAATCTTGTTTTCCACCACAACTCAGCAACAAGAGTTGTAATTCTTGGGGAATCACAGCCTCAGGCCCATACATTAGAGCATATGGCGTAGAATACATAAGAGTTCTGTATGCTAATAAAGCTTCTAACAACTGTTTGTGCCATCCTTTTTTGCTGTCGTCTAAGGTCTTCTTTAAGATCTACACACGTGTTTTGTTGAAGGCTTCCATCAATTCGTTCTCTTGGGTAGTAAATTGTAAAGTACCTCCAATTTATGTCGTTTCATTTGGCAAAGTTGTTGATCTTGGTGCTTTTGAAAGCCATATCATGTCTGAGATGATTAACTATGGCACACCAAACCAAAACACAACCTAGTTTTTGAAGAATTGTAGAACATGGTGCACTTTGACTTCTCTTAATGGTACCTCTTCTGCCCATTTTTAAAAGTAATTTGCTGTTGCAAGGATGAATCGATGTCCTCTCAAAGGAGGGTCTATAGGAACCATTAGATCTGTGCCCCAATATTAAAATGATCACGACACGATTATCGGATGCAACACATTTGGGGGTTGGTGTAAGACCACTCCGTGTACTTGACATTGGTGACAGTTCCTTGCCGCTCTAATGCAGTATGCCGTTACTGCCTGCCAGTAGTAACCTAATCTCTTTATCTTCATTTTCATCTTTGGGCTTGATTGGTGAGTGCCGCAGAGACCGGAGTGCACTTCTCTAATGATTTCATGGGCTTTTGATCTGTTAAGACATCTTAGCCACATTTGATCGATGATCTTCTATACGAAATGTCGTCTATTACAGCATAAGACAACGCTCTCTTCTTTATCTGATGTGCTAGTGACTTATTGTTTGGTAGCTTCTCCGTGTGCAAGTAATTTATGAATGGTTTTCGCCGGTCTTTTGTATTTTTAGTAGCTTCTGCCACTGTTCCTTCATTCCCTAATTTATGCAGGGCATCCCTATTAATTTGCGAGAGGACTTGACGTCCTTGTATCGTTATGTTGGTGGAATCCTCCTGCGGCAGGCAAATTCTTTAGAAAGCTTTGTGAGGGCATCTACAAGGGCATTCTCTCCTCTTGGGATCCTGTGTAACGCTGCATTAGGAATCTGTTCCACCAATTTCATTGTATACTAGAAATATTTTTCTATCCTCAGCTTTAGGATTCTGTATTGTCCAGGCACTTGCTGAATGATTAGCTGTAAATCACCATAGATGTTGATGTTTGTTATTCCCATTAATATTGCCAATTCTAACCTATTTATTAAAGCCTCATATTTTGTCTCATTTTTGTAGACTACTCTATTAGATAATAGGAGTACCAAAACATTCCTCGCTTTGGTGTGATGAAGATCAATCGAACTCCTACTTTGTCGGGCACTATAATCTGCGACTTTATCTTTCTATGCTGATGAAGCTCTATCAAAATACATCTCCCAATGTTGGGCATTGGGGTCTTCTATGTTCATTACTTGTTCATCTTGCAACTCATCATTGAGGGAAACTCGATCGATAGCGCGTGCTACAAAAAAATCTGCTAGGATTTGTCGCTTAATGGCGCGAATAGGTATGAATGTTATATCTAATTGCAATAATATCATCAACCAACTTCTAACCTATAGGAAAGTGTCGGTCGGGTCACCAAGTATTGCAACGGATTAAATGTTGAGATAAGGTTGAACTTATGAGAAAACATGTAATGTCTAAGCTTTTGGATAACGAAAATCAAAGCTAGACAATACTTCTAGATAGGGGATGTTTTATCTCCGCCGGTATTAGACGTTGTCTTAAGTAGTAGAGGGCATTTTCCTTACCTTTATCATTGATCTGGGCTAGCAAGGCTCCGAGGGAATCTTCTAAAGTCGCGGTATAAAGTATTAACGGTCAACTCAAGACAGTGGCTGCTAGTATAGGAGGTGTCATTATATACTTCTTAATCAAAAACCTGATAACATTTATCATCCCAAGAGAACTTAGCATCCTTTTTTTATCAACATAGAAAAGGGCTGACACCTTCCTGACAGATTAGATATAAAGCGTCTTAGGTATGTCAATTAGGATAGTAGTTGTTTCAAGGTTTTGGGGGATGGAATTTCTAGGATAGCTTTAACCTACTCTGGATAGATTTCAATTCCACAATGGCGAGCAACAAATCCTAAAAATTTCTCGGAGATGACACCAAAGGTGCACTTTAAAGGATTCATTTTAAGATTAAATTGGTGTAATCGTTCGAAGACAATTCTAAAATCATACAGATGAGTCTCTTTCTATTTGCTTTTGATAACTAAGTCGTTCATGTATCATTCCACTTGCTTGTGAATAAGATCATAAAAAATCATCGTCATTGCCCACTGGTATGTACTCTAGCATTCTTTAATCCAAAGGGCATCACTTTGTAGTAATATAACCCAATCGATGTTCTGATAGCTGTAAGTGTAGCATCTTCTAGTGTCATCTTGATCTGGTTGTATTCAAATGATCCATTCATAAAAGAGAAGATCGTGTGCGATGAAGTAATGTCTACCATCAATTTCGGGATTGACAATGGGAATTCAACCTTCAAGCATGCCTTTTTCAAATCTATGAAGTCAACACAAACTCAGATCTGACCATTCTTCTTGTTGATCGACACTACGTTGACCAACCATGTGGGATATTGCTCCTCTTGTACGAACTTAGCATCTATTAGTTTCTTGACCTCAGCCAGAACTTGTTGCTCAAATTTGGGGCACATTCATCTGGGAGTTTGTTTGAATAGAGTAATAGTCGGGTTTATCCCAAGTTTGTGAACGCAACCTCTAGTGCTAAACTAGACATCTCATCATAACTCCAAGCAAAACATTCTTTGTATTCCATTAACAACTTGATCTTGTATGTGGTTTCCTTTTCATTCATCAAATAGCTAATGAAAGTAGGTTTTGGTTCTTCTTTGATTCTCAAGTTGACCTCTTTTAGTTCGTCGATTATCGATTTAATTTCTTCTTTGAATTTCGGTGGAGCGTCTTCTACCAACGGCTCTTTAAAGTTATTTGTAGCTTTGAGACAGTCTTCATTCGATTCATTTGTGATAACTAGGCAAAATTCCAAATCATCAACTGACCCTACCATGCCAAATCCAACACCTTCTTTCTAGTTAAAAGTTTGATTTTTATTGTTCCATAGTTCTTCGAAAAGGTGTAACTTATCCTTTGACAATCGGTTAGGCACAAAGCAACGTTGAACAAGTTTTTGGACACATCTGGAGTACCACTCAACAGGAAATTTTATTAATTCAGCAGAGTTTTCCTCTTCCAGTTTTACATCAACTTTGGAATTGGAGAAAGAAAAAAACAATGTGGAATCTTTTCGGCATTACACCTACACTTTGCACTTCTTAGACCACCAAACCCTCAACCTTGTGAGGACAGATTGGGATTAAGACCATGGTCTGTACATAGTGATTAACTTTGTCTTATATCAACTCATATACCTGTTTTTATTCATTTTCTAAAGATATCTCAAATTAAGGCTTCTTTTGGCTCATCACCATTGCAATTTTATCATTTTGTTCTTCCTCAGAGCTATCTTCCAAGTTAATGCTAATGACTGAATTCTTCCATTCAACTATCTTGTTGTTTCTTCCTCACCCTCGTCCCCTACCTCAATCTTTGGTGCTAGTGTTGGAAGAGTTTTTATCATCTCGTTATGCAGGAGTGATGGGAGATCATTGGGCTGAAACCGACTGCTCTAGTCCTTGTAATCTTTTTGGGTCTTCGAATTTATTTTGAACAGTTTCTCTGGAGAGGATCGCCTTTTTGGGGGAGCATAATAGGCGACATCTTCATGAATGCCCACTTCATGTATCGAAAACGGTTGTAAATCTCCCTTTATGCAACATTCTTGAGCTTCTTTGCATTACTTTAGACATTGGTGTAGCATGGAGAACACACTCATGAATCCATGGTCAACCTAGTAGGGCATTGAATGATGTTTCAGAGTCAATGATATATTTTGTCGTTGTTGTTAAATCACCGATTCTCATTATTAACATGATTAATCCGAGAGCTTTCTCTCCTTGCTGGTTGAAACCTCTTAGCATCATCTTGTCAGTAGTAAGTTTGCGAGTGTCGATGTGCATGTATGCCAATTTCGTAAATTCATCAATTTAATGGATGCTTCTGAATCCACTGATACCATGGAGAGCGTAAATCTATCTATGCTGACTAAGATATACAAAGGACGATTGTGGTCGGTAGTACCGGGCAACCAATCTTCATCTGTAAAGGTCACCTGAGACTGTTCCTTTAACAAACAAACCTCATATAAGGAGGTTCTAGCCAATTGTGTTAAGCAAATTTCTAGAACAAGCAAGGCCTTGATCAATGTTTCCCATTACTCCTTTGACAGGATCAGAGCATCGTAGATGTTTAGTTTGGCAGGCAACTTTGTAAGATGGGCTAGTACGTTTCAATCCACTTTATTATTTAGTTCTCCAACTTCTTCCTGAGTGAGTGTTCTTCTATTGGCAGGACTGACTCTTCTTGCACCACTATCTGTTTTGTTTTATCTTTTAAAGCCACTTTTAGAGGTAATACCTTTCCATTTCTCAGGTTTACTTCTGTTATTTCCTCCAATCTCCGAGTTGTATCTAGATGCACCCCTTCTAAAGCTACAACTGGCACTTCTAGAGGCATCTTTGAATCTGAGAATTCAAAGTCAATTGTGATCGGAACTCCTTTAAGCTCGAAAATAGGCGACTCACTTTCAGAGTTGTCATATCCCATATCGTTGATGTCTTCTTGCTCTTCATTGTTAGACTCATTGAGATTTTGTATGATTTGGGAATTATCGTTAGAATTGAAAATCAAATTAATGTGGTTGTTATCAGTTATTTTGTCACTAGAGACAATCAAAACTTAGCTGAAATAAAAAATCTTAGTATTTTGTGGCCTTAAAAGAACAAAGAAATAATCATACAGAGCCGACAGTTTGCGGGATTTCTACCCCAAATCTCAAACAACCAATCTATATAGAGCAACCTCTACTCTACTCTTCACTTCTTCAGTCTTTACTTCTTCAATTTTCTTCTTTACTTCCTCCTAAAGTAGCTCTTCCGTTGTAATTAACAATATTGGTTCCAAAGGCTTCGGGCTCTAGGTGGCATCCTGTACCAACACGCTCTGAATTTGGTTCAATATCTTCTTCGAAAACTTTGTCCAAGCTGCATTCCATCCATCATCAGTTGCATAGGGATCAATTGGAATAAATTAGATCAACCGAGATTGCATTGACAAAATCTTTGTTAGACTCTCTCAAATACTCTTTTAGGATTGTTATGCTCCTATTCTTGAAGTTTGTTTGTCTCAAGCAAGTCTTTGAAGATGAAACAATCTTCTATTGTATGGTGACCCAAGGAAAATATGTTGAGATTTTCATACCTATTTTATATTGTTTTTAATGATATTATACTTTAAAGAAATGTATTTTTGATGTTTTGTTGCAGGAATGATGAATTAGGGTCATTGGAGCAAAAAGACGCAAAAAAGAGCGAATTTGGAGCGAAAAGGACAAAAATGTTGAGATTTGAACTAGGCTGCAGACGGAGCCCTCGACCCCACCGACAATGAGTTTTCCCGAGGCTATAGGACAAAATTCTTCAAAAGTCCGCCGACGGCGCCCTCGAGGCCGCCGCCGGCGAGCCCGGCGGGCGGGTTATGCCTACTCAAGCTTTGGATAAGGCCAAATTTTGAAGGGATGCTTAGGCAACTCTTGGAAAAGCTCATCCACAATTTTAATGGACTATTTTGGCCGAAAATTAAAAGGGGGGGGGGGGAATCTAGACAGGGAAGGAAGTGCTAGAGAGAGTTCCTAGAGATTAGAAATGTTCCAATATTGTGAGGAATTCTTCGAGAGATTATACGAGTGGAGAGAAAGTGAGAGATTTCTTCCTCCTTGCTGCTTCAAAGAGGAATTTTGTGTGCTGTAAAGAAAGAACGAGATTTAGAGGAATTTCGAGAGTGTTCTTGGGGAGAAATTAGAGATAAGTTATTTACTTGTTGTAGTTTGTATGACTTTGATTTTATATATGAATTTCAAGTTTTGTTGTGTCCCATGAGATCTGAGTAGTTTTCTCTGTCTTTCTCCTTGTCTAAAGATTTGTGAAATGGTGATTTGAATTGGTGAAACAAGAAAATGTTTAAGAAATTGTGATGATGTTTTCACTTCGATCTTAATTTACTTTTAATTTGACCAATTAATTTGTTAACATATGTTGAGTTTTACAACTAAAGTGAAGATTACATCCAAGATTCAGGGAGGTCAAAACCC
>NW_018165213.1:160838-164957 GCF_001263595.1 Phalaenopsis equestris
GTTGGGTGCAAATAAATAGGGAAATAATATTATCGGGCGTAGAATTGGAGATTTTAGAGTGACAGACTAAAATCTCCTATTCGGTCCTATCGTTTGGGTGCTGAAGTGTAGATGTTAGCCCTCAGGTGAGGGGAACGTGGGAGCTCGAAAGGGAGACCCGGTATCGCCCCCGCTTAGCCGCAATTCAATAAACAAGCGTAGGATTAGTCAATGTTCTTTATGCCTGGACCAAAGGGTAAAGAATATGTATGCTCCTATTTGACACAATATAAATTGAACTGATTCACTTTATACATTCACTACATTCACTATAAGAATATCACATTTAAACCCTCATTAGTATCATTAGTATCATTAGAATCATTAGTATCAAATCCACATTAGTATCATTAGTTATTTAATAGTTATTAAAATTATATACTTATTTTAATTGCCTATTAGTGACAGTAGCAAATTGAACTTCGTTATTGTGATTAAAGTATTGCTTTTCTAAAATCTTATTTCGCAGTTCTAAACCACTCCCTGTGGGATCGATATCTAGGACTCCATTAGAGCTTTATATTACTTGAGCGATATGTATACTTTCGTTGATAAGTGTGACTTTACAATTATTGAATATTTATTACGTCCATATTTATCTTATATTTTAAGCATATAAAAGTTGTCATGTGGCAAGTAGTTTGTGATACGGGCAATATTAGGGATGATTCTTCTTACTGACCTCTTCTGGCTTTATTAGATTTGACAGTCTGAATTTTGAATTTTTAGCATGTTGCGGAATATCTTTCCCATTGACTCATTCTTGAGTGGATAAATGTTGTTTAACGGTTGTTTCATTGTTAAAGGTGTCTACTTGTCTGTATGGTAGGGTCTCTGTTGGGATGATTGTTGACCATGTTGCTAAGGATGCTAATAATTATGTTGGGGTAGTTAGGCTTGTATCTAAATTAGTTGCTTATCTTTCTCAACTGTTGCTACTATCCCAGACCCTTCTTGAATGCTTTCCTTGATTTAGGCTTCTCAACCATTTCCAGAAACCCGAGTTTTTTTTTGCATCTTCTTGAAGACTCGCGACCTTGCTAAGTTGCTTTTCAAAAGTTTTAATTGTGAATCCCATAAGTAGAAAAGCCTTTGGTCAGTGAATACTCTTCAGTAGAATCTCGATTACATGTTGTTCTTGAAGTTATGGCTCGCACTTCATGTTTAAATTTCTTCATCGTAGAATGTATTCCACCAATGTTTCTGTCAATTTTTGTTGCTCTACCACAAGATTACCTACAGTGATGTGGTGTTGAGCACCAGCGAACCTTTTTTTGACAAGCAGGTTTTCTTGTTTGAATGTTTTTATTGAGCAATTAGGTAATTCCACATACTAATAAAAGGCAACTCCTGACAGACTACTTACGAACTAGTGGAACAACAATGCTTCGCTACCCCCCCTCCGCATTACAGAAGTTCACTCGGAAGTGTGCAACATGTTGTAGGGGATTACTGGTTCCATTAAAAGTCTTGAATGACGTTGGCACAAAACCCTTGGGATTTTGTATCGCATCAAATTCCTCTTAGTAGGGTATATCCTTCAAAATCAGTGTTCCTTTCTTTATCTATGCCAAGGCTTCTCTCTCTTGTTGTTTCACCATCCACTTAATGTCCTTTTCTGGTATCACACCATGAACAAGATCTTACTTTGGTTGCTCCTCTCTATTGGCGGAGGTAGATTCTTTCTTATCATATGCAATTTGAATGACCTACAACTGATTTGCCTTAGCAGAGACCATATTTGGAGATTGAGTTTGACTCTGTATAGTTGTGACAATGATCATTATTTCTTCCATCATTTTCTCCACGTGGCTGATCTACTCATATTTTTACTTGATAACTCACTGTTGCATCTCAACAACATCTTCTCCAACAATTGACAGGGCTCTAATCTCAACAATGTTTACCTTAACAAACTCTTCTACCATATGATCTGTTAGATCGTAATCTTCATCATCAGTATCATTTCTCTGTTCTTTTGTTAATTGTGTAATGTGGCTCTAAGTTGTTCCAAGGTAACCTCAATTGACTTCCCTTTGATGGCTTTAAGGTCAGTCGGAGGATCCTAATGAACTTTTCCTCCTGTGTCGAATTCTGACGTAGCTGTGGCACTGGTAGTTGGAACCTCAGACTTATTATCCTTCTCAGGGAGGTAGCCCCTTAACTTCTCTCACAGTATCATTCTAACGACCAAAAGGTCTATATGACTTCTCCTTCGATTTTGATGTTTTAAGATGGGATGTCTTGTTGGTAACATCGGCTTGTTGGGAGGGAGCGTGGTCCCTTAACAAGTGATCCTTTATCATTATTTGTCTTTGAGGGATTTTTACACACAATGACTGTTGGTATTCTCAGACCTAGACAAGATTTGGCTGACCTATATTTTGCAGGCTTCAAGGAGGCGATAGAAGTGTTGGTGTCGACAGTAACCATATACTCTCCAAGATGGAGCTTCACAGAAATACAAGGTGCCAGTGAATATCCTCTTGAGACAAATCTGTAAAATTGTTTTATGGGTTTATCCTTTTTCAAAATTTCAATCTTCATCTGGTGTGATACCGCGCAGCCCATTCTTTTCAAGATTCTGGTGACATAATAGTGCTCTTTACTGGCCAATCTCAAGGATAGAACAGACTCGGGTAAGAGGTGTGGGCTATGTCTTTGTCTTACTATGACCATGATGAAGAGATGGCAAGGGTTGCATAGCGACAATTCTATAAACACCTGCCTCTCTGGAAGCAGTGGATAAAGGGTGAAACCGACTTACTCTGAGAAGGGGTGAGGCCTAGGGCAACCCTATTCCTTCCTAATGGGGAGCTCCTTCAGTAAGATTCAATTATGTGGCTTTTTTCCTTCTTGGCTTTAAGGAACTGTCGGTTCCGTTTTCTTCTTTCTGACTTGGTCAGTGGTGCAGACTTTGAACTGGACCTAATTTCAAACACAGACGGTATCGGGGTGAAGTCCTCAACTGACTCTTCTAAATACAAGATATGTTTCCCCTTTGACGACAGCGGGGCAACCAAGACATTGATAGTAAATTCAATGACAGTGGGAGTGACAGTCCTCACTATAGTGTAAGCGACAAGCTTGAAAGAAGAGGGTACAATGAACTTAAAAGGTGTCTTTGCCACTTGTCTTATTAAGTTTAGGGAACTCTTGACTACACTTCATAACAAAGTTAGCCAACAGTCCTTGAACCTTTGGAGCGGTCATTTTCATTATGACATAAGGTGCTCTGCGAGTATCACCTCGACTTCATCAAATTCAGCCCCAAACTTAATCATTAAATGGTGGTCAATTTTATCGGTAAGCAAATCATATTCTCTAGTGAACAAGAAAATCAACTTTGGCATTGATCCCATCAGTCAAAAATTTTTGAGTGGCAGCGGCATCCTACACTATCTCTGGGTGTAGTAATTTTGGCATAAGTACTGGAATTAATGAAATTGTCTTACTAACTGGACATTTCTTTCAAAACTTATCCAAGTGAAATTTTTTTGTTCTTTTGAACTTAAATTTCTTTTTGTTTTGTTTTATCGTTTTGAATATCCTTTTATTTTGAATTTGAGGTTTTGTTTTTTTTCATTTTGAATTTAAATTTTATGTTGTTGAGGAAAGCTTAAAGAGTAAAACATTGTGTGATTTAATAAAAGTGAGCTGAATTTAGGAGGGACATGAAACAAGCTTGAAGGTTAGGACCCGGTCCAAAAGATTTGGAAAGAATGGCTGATTCCACAACAAACTAATTTTGATGATGCTCACATATCACACCTAACATACCACCCAATTGATGGTTCAAACCACTCTGTACTTTGAAGATTTTGAAACCTCTGTTTAAGGATGATTAAACAGAAGATTCTAGAATGAAGGAAGCAATTTGTTACACCTACCCAAGAAAGAAATGTGCAAGGTACATAAACTAAAGAATGGTAGTCTGGCTCGTAAGGGATATGGATACACTACCGATGTCTAAAGACAAAATTACTTGATCAAAGATGAAGAGAAAAAAATTATCTCCAGTGGAGTTGCCAAAACTTATCGACCGATTTTTCGTTGTTTTGATATATATATATATATATA
>NW_018165213.1:165078-169880 GCF_001263595.1 Phalaenopsis equestris
ATATGTTTCTGTTTAGTAAGTATATAAATTTGTAATTTTGAAAATAGTGTTTTAATTTGGAAAGAAGAGACAAAATAGATCTCATATGTCTAATAATTGAAATAATCGAGCACAATACTAAAAGTGATAGTCATCCCAAGAGAAGAGTGTATCACTTGACAGTAGGCTCGATTATATAAATTAATAAATGTATGACATTTGTTTAGTCTGCGTAATTTATGATGAAAAATTCCTCTATATGATATAAATACTAGATATGGTCTAGATTATATGGGTTCCAAGTTTTCTATAGAGGTAGAACCCTATAGTTATTACATCATAGGCAACTGAAGTCGCCTAAGAAAAGTTTCGATTAAGATCAGGGGTTTTGTCTTAAAAAATTCATCATTGAGTTTTGGTGATTGTTTGTAGGAAATGCTAAGTGGGAACAAACCAAATATGAATAGTTATATTAAAGATAAAAGGAGCGAGAAGTAGGGGATGTCACAGACTCTGAGGAGGACCTCAATGACTTCCCAAACTATCCTATTGTTTGACTTTATGTATTGAAAATAATATTTACTGTTTACTCCTACCATTTATTTGTAAATAGGGCTTACATCTGCATAACACAGTCATGCAAATAGTTTAGGAAGATAGGAGGGTTTACGTCGTTCCAAACGAATAACCTCAGAGTCCTAAAAAGAGTTAGAGCTTATATTGCTCTAAAGGATAGTGAGGATTTACATTGTGCTAGGCGAACTACCTCGAAGTCTTAGGGGTTTATGTTTTTTGAGAATAAAGGAAAGTTTAGTTGAGGATCATCCTTATCTTTATATTTTTATCTTGATCGTCATCTCAAGTCATCCCCCATCTGTTTGTATCGTCGTTTCTTGTCTTGTGAACAGTTCTTATTAAGTTCTTCATTGTAGTGTTTTGGTTTTATCAAGTGTACTTGAGTTGAATTGACTGTTGTTATTGTCGAGTCACTCAGTTTGTTGCAGGGTTCTTTCTAAATATGTGGTCTACTGTTCTCTACCCTAGGGGTCTTTAGTACAAAAGTAATGTTACATGCATAAGCAAGATA
The DNA here is from genome assembly GCF_001263595.1 of Phalaenopsis equestris. Classification (NCBI taxonomy): domain Eukaryota; kingdom Viridiplantae; phylum Streptophyta; class Magnoliopsida; order Asparagales; family Orchidaceae; genus Phalaenopsis; species Phalaenopsis equestris. The sequence goes on from NW_018165213.1 coordinate 166,145, forward strand.
TGTGCAATGAAATGCGGTAAAAGGAAAAAAACTTTAGTACGTACATGCCGCCTCTGATGAGATTACAATTGGCACAAGCATCAAATATTTTTGAATGTAAATACGAGATATGTAAACATGTACATTGGAATAAATTTAAGTAGCAGACGTATATGAAAGATCAGAACTAAACATAAGTATTTCGAGTTAGGGAATGGCTTAGATATATCATTCTCAAAGGACTTAATAGGCAACCATCAACAATCTATATGTATAAAGCCCGACATCGATTAGAAATTACCAGCAATTTATTCGAAGGAGGGCAGTTCTTAGCTCAATCCATGTAACTAACAAGTGGACATTTAGAAGGTAACACCCAAAATTTATAGTTTGTCATGCATATAAACAAGGTAGGTTTTTAGTTAGCGACCAAAATATTATTTTCATAAGAAACATACTTGTTTTGTCGTTGTATTGTATAGTTTGTAACTCAAGCTGACCACCAGTCAATTACACTATCGGACCAGAACCATCGACAACCTCAGAAAGTGTGGGTTACCTCTTATCAAATGTTGGTGAATAGTAGTCAATCATGTACTCTCACAAGGTCCTCTAGTCAAGAGATACAATATTATTTCACCATCATGAATTAATCATTGGATGTCTTTGTCATCACCGCCCATACCACAAACATGTCCAACTTATATGCCAATTTGATGGTCCAACTTATATGCCTATTTTTGGCGGGGCGGTCTTCATAATCACATATGACACTCTTTTAAGGATGACTTCGACCTCATCGAAGCCGGTAACAAACTTTTTCATTGCTCCTTGATGGAGTGCAACTTTGTCATGGCCAAGTTTCCATCAAATGAAAAGATCAACTTTGGTGATGCCATCACATCTGTCAGTTGAAGAGTTCTGATAATTTGTAACGGCTTATACTTCGCAATTCTTGTGAAAACACTAAAATTAGCAAATGTCGTCATGTGAATTGGGCAATTTTTCTTTATACATATTTTTGGTTTGAGTTTAATTTAGGTGTATTATTTTTGTATTCTTTTATTTTGTTTTGGTATTTTTTTCTTATTGAGGGCATGGCTTCCATACTTTATTAATGTTATGGTTTAAAGGAGTTTGCTTGGCTTTGAAATTTAAACAAAGAGTATGAAAGTAAAGATTGGTTTGAATTTACTAATAGGAAGTTGAACCCGAGAAACACAAAGTAAAAGTGAAATTCAGGACCCAATGTAGGGTTGACTTCACAACACACCTCGCTTACTCACTTATTAGGGGACCGACCCCACACAAGACTTTAAAGTTTTCTGAATCCCTCTGTTTAAGGATGGTTAAACTGACGATCCTATAATCGAAGAAGAGTTAGTCGTGCTTATCCAAGAAATAAATGAGTGAAGCATGTCAACGTAAGAATGACAATTTCGATCACGAGGGGCATTGACACATTATCGATGTATGAATACAAAGACCTGATCATAATAGGTAGAAGAGCTCATCCCCATCGGAGTCGCCAGAAGTTGTAAATCGTCGAAGTGTTCCTACCTTAAAAATTTTTGCTTTTGATTTATATATATATATATATATATATATCTGTATATATATATATAATTTTGTGAAAATTATGTTTTAATTTTAAAAAATAATATTTTAATTTTAAAAAATTAGACTAACAAGATCTCATTCATTTAATACTTTAAATAAACAAGCACAACACCACAAACAATGCACCTATCCTTAAGAACAGACACATTACTCAATAGTGTGGCTCAACTAAATAAAATAATGAATTCATGACATTCATTTGTTCTGCAAATCCTTTTTATGTGAGCTGAAAAGTTCTTCTGTCTAATATAAAAATTAAATAGGGTTTATATTACCTGGTTTCTTAAAGTTCCCTGTAGTGACAAACCTCTATGGTTAATTACATCTCAAATGACCGAAGTCGCTCAAAAAAGCTATCAATTTAGATCAAAGATATTTGTCTTCAAGAATATCAAAGCTTAGGGTTTCAAAGTCGGATAGAGAAAATCAAATGGTGAATGGATCAAAATAGGAACAGTTTATTTTAGGAATTAGAAGGAAGAAAAGTAGGTAATGTCACAGATCCTGAGGAGAACCTCGATGACTTCTCATACTATCATATTGTGTGGTTTTAATTTTGAAGAGATATTTATTTTGATGTTCATCCTACCAATTTTATTAATAGGGCTTACATCTGCATGACCCTGTAATACAAATAGCTTGGAAGATAGGTGGGTTTATGTCGTAATGAACGACAACCTCAGAGCCTAAAATAAGTTAGGACTTAGATTGCATAACATGGTTGTGCAAAAACCTAAATATAAATTGAGGATTTACGTAGTATTAGACGAGCTACCTCGAAGTCCTATGACTTGTTGTTTAATTCTAGGGAAAGTTTAGCTGGTGTAGATCGGTTTTGTTGTTGTAGTTCGTCATCATCCATCTGCTTCAGTTTACTCCGAGCTCTTTGTCGATGGCTGCTCCAGGTTTAGTTTTTTATGTCTTCTCTTTTTCTTTTAATTATTATTAATCCAATTAATTAAAATGTATGTGTTTGGGATTTGTAGTGATCCACCCTAGGTAAATCGTCTACTGTTTTCTATCTTAAAGGTCTTGCAATTATAAAAGCAAAAGTAAAAAGACAGTAAAATGTTGTAGTAAAATTGTTGTAAATATATAAATGAGTGTATCTAGGCTTTTGCTACTGTTGCATGGTTAATATCATATAAAATGTATTGTTGCATGAATTTTAATTAAATTGCAAGAAAAAGAAAATGAGAAAAGTACGAAAACCCGATACGAGGAAAACCAATCATAGGAAAACACGAGTAAGAGAAATAAAACTCGTATCCACTTATGAAAGCTCAGGCTAAATGTGAAACTTTGTTAAAAGTGGAGGCTCAAAGTTGGGTTTTGTGCTTCCAACCTTGGACCGAATCTACCGGCCAAACAATCTCAGGAGAGTATGCTCCAGCCTAATCAAGATGATTAACTAGTGGACTTTCATAATTTTGTATTTAATAATCTTTTACTTTTTCATGCATATAATACTTTGTTTAGCAATCAAAATGAGTGATATTTTGGGAAAATCATATTTTAAATATGTTTGAAAAATTTTAGATCGTCAACGAGTTAATAATCCTGATCGGACTGAAATTGCCGACAACCTAAGAGTGTAAGTGATAAATTCTTACCAAGTGTTGGTGAACAGTACATTGATCTTATCCTCTTCCTGAAGGATCCTTGAGGTAGGAGATACTATTCTGAAATCCCACTTCATATTTCTCATTAACAGAGAAGCAATGTGGTCATTGCCCTTTGATACACTTAAAATATATAATATTTTTAGACACATTTTTATATCTATTTTTGAGATATTGCATTTTAATGGAATGCATTTTTGTGTTTTTCTTACAGATACAGGTAAAAAGGGTGAAAAATGCTTAAAAGAGTGAAAAATGATCAAATTTGGAGCAAAAAGGTAAAAAATGTGCAAAAGAGTTTTGGCGCCTAATGTCAGATCCGACGCTTAAGCGCCGGTTAAACAGAGAAGGTCGCGCCTAAGCACCAGAGGCTCCGCGCTTAAGCGCCAGTTGCAGTTATTGGACGAGTAAATTTAGTTTCTGCGAATTTTGAAGAGGTTTTTGAGGCATCCATTGGCTTAATAGGTGGTTATAACCACCATGAACGAAAATTATCACGAAAGGATGCATCTCTT
>NW_018165213.1:170377-178087 GCF_001263595.1 Phalaenopsis equestris
AACAATTGGAAAGAATCACATGAGGTTGTATGAATGAGAATGTAGTTCATATGATTGAGTGCAAATAAATAGGGAAATATTCATTGAAGGGTGTAGAGTTAGAGGACTTTAAAGTGACAGGTTAAAGCTCTCAACCTGGTTTATTATTTTACATTCTGATATGAGAATGTTAGCCCCATGGTGGAGGGAATCAAGAGAACTATAGAGTGAGAGCTAGTATCTTCCCTGCCTAGCCGATCTTTAGAATTATTCAAACTTTAAATTAGTCAATGTTCTTTATAACATCTCTAGTAAGGGTAAAGAATATTATTGCTCTTATTTGACACAACATAATTTACATACTTCCACAACCGAATTATGATACTTATTACTAATTCATAACAAGAACAAAGATATTTTTAGATTTAATGCTTTTCTTCTACAAAAACTCTAATCATCTTTTTAAATTGTTATTGTTCTATCAAAATATTGAAAATACAAAAAAATATTTAATTTTTTATTGCTGCAAAAATTACCTTTAGTTTAGATAATTTTCTTTTTATTAAAAATAGAAAGTTTGTTGTTCAATTTTGCATTGTGTATTCTCACTGTGGGTTCGATATTCAGGTCTTAATCAAAAAGTCTTATATTACTTGATAACGATATGTATACTTGCGTAGTATCTCAATATATATAAATTAAAAGTTAAAATTATTATTTTTCTTTAGGATCAAGTTTTTGGTTTTGTTGCAAAGTAAGGAAATATAAGTGAAATATAATTTGAATTATTGTTGTACTGTGCATATTAGCAGTATCTAGGGATCACCCTTACCCCCTGAACCTCAGACTTACACAAGTTTGATGATCCATAAGTGGCCATACCAAATATCCACAATTGCTCAAAAGAGTTTAGACACTTTATCTAAAGGCCATACACTTGAGTGACGGGTTATTAATATAGGATAAGTAGTGTTAGGGTATTTTCTATTGATTTCTGAATTATCGGGTCTCGAGTCATAACGTGGTGGGCCCTTAAGAATTTCTTGTCAATTTCATTATTTTTTGAAGAAAATCTTTTCAACAAATTTTAGTAGACTCAGAGGTCCTTTAGAGTATACAAAATCTTAATTGACCAATGTATAGGCTAGGGGTTACCTGTCTTTTTATGTTTCAGGGCTTTGAATGTGTGGCCACCCCAAGGGTGAACCTAATCATTTTAGTGAGCTGGTAATGTTTAAGATGAGCTATGTTTTTTCTTTTCTAATCTCTTTATATAACTTAAAAATAGTTAAGTGAAATGGATTTGATTCTTATTCAACAATTAAATTAGGCCTAACCATTGATCTAGGGATTCAAATTAAGTAATTATTGTCTTGTTATCTCATGCCCCATCACATTAGAATCATCCAATGTACTTATCTTTCAAATTATAAAAATTCAATTAATTATAATTTTACCCTTTAGTAAAGATTGACATGAATTGGTTTCTACCTCTATTCTATTTGTCCCAATCATCCCAAGGGATTAATTATGATCAATATTACCCTTTTACCTTCTGATTTAACCTAAAATTTTAATTAAGGGTCAAAACTCCATAATTAGTGTTTTACCCCATGGCTCTTTACCTCATAACTCTTTCAATTTGACTTAAATAACTTTGGAACTTTGTTGGATTGCTACTCATGGATTAACTAAGACACAAGAGAAGGTATTGTATGTTTCTAATTTTTTATTTTATTTTCTGGAATTATTTTAGCTCAAAAATAAGAATTTTTAAAGTTAATTCATTTACTTAATTAAAACACATCTTCTGTCCTTAAGAAAATTATTCGAGGGTTCACATGAGTCAGAAAACCACTCAGTCCAAATTGGAGGGTTCACATGAGTCAGAAAACCACTCAGTCCAATTTTCATGATTTTTTCAACTATAATTTAATTATTATAATGGATAAATAAATAGAAAATAGATTTTTTTTTAAATTACTTTTTATATTTTTCTTTAATCTCTCTAACTTTAGAGAACCCAGAGAAATTAATTTCATATTTTTTTATTCTATTTTTATAATTTTTTAAGTAAAAAAATATATATTAAAATATATTTTTATAATCCCAAAAATTAATGGAAAAGTTTTAAAGTTGTTTTATTCAGTTAACAAGCGATTTATGACCTTTTGACACGTTTTGGGCATTTTTATAATTTTTAGTATTTTTATTGAATTAATAATTTAGAAAATAGGCTAAAAATAAACATATTATTTTAACTTCAATTTTACTTTTTCTTGGATAGCTCTGACGTTAAGGAGCTCCTCAAACTAATTTTTCAATTTTCTGAATTATATTTTAATTTCTATAATTATTTTAAGCAAAAATAATTATTTACTTAGAAAATACATTTATGCATTAAAAATAAATTTTATGGCTTTACAATTTTTACAGAGACTTCATAGGCCCATTTTCTTCAATTTTGGTTATTTTGGTAATTTTTTGAATTATTTTGTACTTTTCATATTTTTGGTAGTTTTATTAATTTTAAAATAGAAAGATATTTCTAAAATTTTGAAATTAAAAATTTTTCCCCCTAAGTTCATCTAACCACAGTGAACCTACCAAATTAATTTTTTAAATTTTCTAATTTATATTTTATTTTTTAAATTATTTTAGGCAAAATAAGAGTTTTATTTTGAAAATTGGGGTTTCAAAATAAACATGTGAGGAATGAACCCTACAAATCAGAGAACATCCCTAAACATGTAATTTATTCTGATTTTTCCTGTGACTTTGGAAAAATCAGAGAACATCCCTAACAATGTTAGAGGTGTCCTGTGACTTTGGAAAAATCAGAGAACATCCCTAAACATGTGAGGAATGAACCCTACAAATTTCATATTTTTGTGATTAATATTTAATTACTTATAATTTAAACAAATTTCATATTATTTATTTAATTTAAAAATAAAAAATAAGAAAATATTTTTGACTTTTAGGCTGAATTGTTCTTCTCTGTTCACTGAGCACAATGATAGTTTTCTTTTAATTTTATCATTTTTTACACCAAGTTATGAATTTTCAAAGTTTATATGACTATTTAATTATGAAAATACCCTATTTATTTATTTATCCATGCGGCGCTAACTAGTTTCTTGGCGTCTCTGAAAGCACACGCGACGCACCCCCATTCACGGGACTTTACGCGTCAGCTTCCACGCGACCCGCGGTTCCCTCACCGTCCCCTCATCCAGCCGCATTTGAGTCGTCCATCTGATACACGTGAAAACAGACATCATCTATTCATCATCCCCAATAGACTCGACCCGAGAACCGTTCATTTTGAAACCTTAAGATCTCGTTTGATTCTTAACGAAATCACTTAAGGTTTGTTTCTATAGCTTCATCTAGGTTAAATGAACTTATCTATATAGTTACATGCGTATGAAATTAAGATCCACTTCACAATTGATGAAACCAAGAGCAAATGGAAAATTTCAAGCTATACCTTGGTTTGAGAGTCGTGGCTTCAATCAGATGGTTGTAGAATCTTTGTTGGAGTCTCACAAACGTCCTTCACATCAATTTGATCTGTGGTTGGGTTTGTGTAGGAACTCGATCAAAGGGTGGTGCGACATTGGTCAAGGTCTGGTGCAGAGGGCTTGGGATGATGGGGCTTTGATGGGGAATGATGTTTAGGATTATGGGGAAGCTTGTGTAGCTCAATTTGGAGTTTGAAGGTGGTTTGTTCTAAGGCCGAAAATTGCCCTGGATTTCAGTGACTAAATTGGGCTTGGGTGATGGAAATCAACGGCTGAGGAAAGTGGGCTTAGGCTTAGGGTCACTGTGGGAAGCTTTGGAAGCAAATTGGTGGGAGTTTGCTCAACAAAATTTCATCTCCTTCTTCAGGTCGTAGGGGTGTTGATTTTATAGAGAGAGTCATGACTGCTATTAGGGCAAGCCATGGTGGCCAAGGGGCCGCTTAGGTGGAGGGAAGAAGAGCTCTGATAGCCAATGGTAGTGAGCCAGTTCAGAGAGTCCCAATTTTGGGTTTAACCCTTCGAGGGACTCTCAGGCTTGGTGTTTTCCGGCGGCTGGGTGATTGGTCGGCCAAGGCAAGGTGAGTTCTAAGCTCAGGGAGGCCAGGGAGGTTGAGTGGTTAGTTCAAATTTGTTCCAAGGAGGCTTCAAGGGGGAAGACCAAGGGAGAAATGAGGTTTTGGGAAATTAGTTTAGGTTGAGTTTAATTGCTTGGTCCAATGGCTAGGTTTGGTCATCAAGTGGTTAAGGTTGATGTCTCGACCCAAAGAAGGTTTTGGTGAGTTTTGGTGGCTAGTTTAGGCATGGGGCAAGGGTTTAAATATTTCATGAAAGGGGAAAAATTCAAGTGAAGGAGGAAGAGGGAAGAGTCACCTCCACTAGAGAAAATTGGTAAGTTTGACCTCGTGATGTCCATGTAAGGCGCCATGAGGCATGTCATGCCATGTATGAGGCCATATGGGTGTTTCATGCAAAAGGAAATTAAGGTTCAATGATTTTTAAATGAAAAATGTCAACATGCCTCATTTGGATAAAATTTCATGCACATGTATGGTATGCTTGGTATGATGCCATAATGAAATGATTTTTGATTAACATGGGATGATGAAGAAGGGATTTCCATGTGGGCTTAAATTAGGTTTTTTAAAATTAATGTCATGGGCTTTTAGAAATGCATATGGGTATGGGCTTTTAAGGTATACATGATGGATTTGATTTTAAAATTAACCATGGGATAATTAAATTGGGTTTGGATTTGATCTCAATTGGTCATAGACATGATGAACTTTAGTGTGAATTTGAAATTTTGGTGGAATTTAAAATGAATTTGGTGAAAATTAGGGTTGATTTGGGAATTTGGTTAACTTTGGTAGATTTGAGGAATTTTGGGTGCAATTGAGAAAATTGGATGGTTATAATAGGTTTTTGCTGAAATTTTGAGTGAAATTGAGTATTTCGACAATTTCTTGGCACTAGAGGCATTTTTGGTAAGTTTTGGAGGTGTATGTGTATTTTGATAATTTTGGGGACTTTAGGGTGAATTTGGGCAATTTGAATGATTTAGAGTGATTCAACATGAATTTTAGTGGAAATTTGTGAATTTGGGCAATTTTGAAGATTTTAGGGTTTCAGGGGCTTTTTGGTAATTTTGTGGAACTTTGGGGGTTGGAGGCCAACGTAGGAATTGGAGGTCATTGGACATATCAACGATGATGTTACCCTTTGGATGCCAGGAAACCAATGGGAGAGTCCATTTTGGATCTTTCATGTGTTGATCCTAGCTATCCTAGCCAAGGGCTAAGGGCTAGGGGACAATCCACATGAGTTTCCAAAAGAGTGCGGAACCAGGTTTAAGTGTAGGTGATTTTAAGGTTTAGGTTGTGAGTGAAATTGTGGTGAGGTGTGTGTAAGCCTGACCAAGACCAAGCTACCCAGGGCTAACCCTAAGGCTTGTCAATCCTATGAGGACTCTTCCCGAGCTTCCTCATGCTGGTTTCATCCCATTAAGTGCTGGAGGGCAAAACCATATATGTGGAACTCCAAAAAGAGTAAAGAGTTGTTTAGAGTTGCTAATGGGTAGGTTTCCATCACTAATCCTCTAGGATAGTCAACATGAAAGTCCTATGGCTAGATCCTAGGCTTCTAAGGAAGAAAGACTATACCTCAACAAAAGTGAGGTCAACAGATGCTAGCAAAGTAGCTTTCGTTAGGGATAACTCAACAAATATTTCCTGTTGGAATTAGGTGAAGCAATTCTCATCGAGGAAAATATTGGGCCAAACTACAGGCATTGAAAGTAGTTATGACTAAGAACATAGATTGGATAGACAATTGACGGGGTCTAAAATTGATACATGTTGCCTTGACAAGGTAATGAAAATTGACCAAGTCAAGAATATCAAAGAGGTTAGATGACTAGAACATACCAACCCTACATGTGATATTATCACCAAAGCCTTTGGTAAGATAACTCTTGTCAGGTAGTCATCATAATATCCAAAAATGGTTGGTCAAATCATAGTGCACCAATTGTAATGGTGTTTAACCCTAAGGTCAAACCAAGAAACAAGCTCTAAGAGGGAAAACACCACACTCATTTGAGGTGAGTGAGATACTCTAATTCAGGCTTGTGCGGGGCGCTTAACCGAATCGAGGTGTTGAGGAAAGAAATATAGGTTTCCCGCACAATAAAGGTATTTATCGAACTTGACCTTGTTCAGTCAAGACACCTAAGAAGGATTGGTCAAAAAAATGTGTACCAACCATAAGATATTTAGCACTAAGGCTAAAAACAGAATATATCCTTTCGGAGGGAATATATCACACTCATCTAACTTGAGTGAGATGAGCATAACTGTTACAGTCATCCATGACAGATGGGACGTGCTAGGTTTGGACCTTATATGAAATGGATAGCCAAACAAAATGCCAGGAACAAGCGTGCAGCTTTCCAGCATGAAAGGTATCAATGGAGTTTGACTGAGATTACCGAAGAAAGGTTGGTCAAAATGAGGTGCACCAACCAAGCGATGTTTAGCCCATAAGGCCAAACCCAAACATACCACTTAATAGGGGAATAACCACACTCATCTATGATGAGTGGGGCAAGCATAACTGTCACAATCATCCATGAAATGGGTAACCGAAAAGCATACTAGGAAATTGCATGGCTTTCCTGTATGATGGTCTTAATCAACTTTGACTTCAGTTAATCGAAATACGAAAACAAGTTGGTCAAAATAGAGTGCACCAAACAAATGGTGTTTAGCTTTGAGGCCAAACACAAACATATCCCTCAAGCGGGGATATGCCATAATCATTCGAGGTGGAAGGGATGAGCATAACTATCACAATCATCCATGACGGATGAGACGTTCTCAATTCAGACCCTATATGAAATGGGTAACTGACAAGCATGCTAGGAAAGTGCATGGCTTTCCTGCATGCGAGGGTATCAATTGAATTTGACCTCTATCAATTGAGATACCGATATGCCAAAATAATATGTTTTTTTAAGTATATATTTTGTGCTTATTTTTGGTGAAATTACACTTTAAAGATGGGTATATGTATGTTTTTTGTTTCTGGTATATCAATTTTAGGCATTTGGAGCAAAAGTTGCAAAAAGAACAAAATTTAGAGCCAAACAACAAATTTTAGGATTTTGGCGCCTGAAGCGCCATTTGACAGAGAGCTTGCGTCAGAAGCGCCAAATTTAGCGCCTGAAGTGTCAAAATCCAGAACAACACGGTCTTAAGTAAGTTGGCGTATGAACACATAAGTCAGAACTAGGGCCAGAGACGACTTTTTGCAGATTAAGGTGGTTCGGGGTGAATTTTGTGCGAATTTTAAAAGGGACATTTGTTCTAAACACCCCATAGAGTGATTCAATGCATTTAGACACTTTGGAAGGTTCTTTTATGAAGGAATATGTCTCTTGAATCAATAGACATGTCTTTTGAATTCAAAAGGGTTGACTTTTGGATAGAATTTTGGAGGGAATTTGAATTCTTTTTGGAGGGAAATAACCTCTAATAAAAGAGATGAAAGTTTAGGGCTTGTGAGAGTTTTAGAAGGGGGTGGTAAGAAGAGTTTGAAGAGAGAGAGTGGCGTGAGATAGAGAGAGAGAAAGTGAAGGGCTTGATGATTTTCTTCAAATTGTAAGAGAAGATGGAAGGTGAGAGATTTCTTCTTCATTACAGTTCTA
>NW_018165213.1:178187-216787 GCF_001263595.1 Phalaenopsis equestris
GACTTCATCTTTTTCAAAAAAAAAAAAAAAATTTTTTTTCTTCTGAAGCGGGCAACGGGATTTCAATTCCGATGACCGACAGCTTCTTACGGGTAAACCCCACACCAAAAATAGTGCCGACACCTACTTTGAGACATTAATTTGTGAAGAATTGATTTTATTTTATACGATTTTAAATGTTAATAATTTGTGATAATTTGAATTTCGATTTTCATTTACTTTTCGATCTGACCAATTGAAATATTAAAATGTGTTGAGAAACATATGTTCCGAAAGGGCTATGTTTCTACAACATGGTGAGAGTCACATTTGATTCCATGAAAGAGGATGTCATCCATGAGGTTGAGTCCAAATAAATAGGAAAATATACTTTGTTGGATGTAGAATTAGAGAATTTAAGGTGACAGTTTAAAATCTCCAATTTGGTCCAGTTGATTGGAAACTAATGCGAGATTGTTTGCCCTCAGATGAGGGAGTAGTGAGAGCTCTGGAGTAGCAGCCGGCATCCTCCCAACCTAATGATGCAGGTGGATTTAGTGTGTTAATTTTGTAAATATTTTTCAATATATTTTTCAATATTACAAAATAGCGACAGATACAATAACAAATATGCAAATTAATCCCAACAAAAATAACTTTAGTGAAAATGGTTTTATCTTTTAAAAATCTTTAAACTGCTAAATCTCCTATAAAAATAACGTAAGTATACGTATCGTTCAAGTAATAAAATGCTCTAATGAACTCCTAGATATTGATCCCACAATAAAGTTGGAAATGTCTATAAGTAAATTCTTAAGTTTATAAAGTATACTACAAATTTTTTTAAAACTACAAGAAGTAAAGAACGAAATTTGAATATTAAATACTAGAGTGAATGATGATTAAAATGCAGTTAAAAGACAATTAACTAAACTAGATTCTGAACTTTCAAAAGTAAACTTACGAAAACTAACAAAGTTTTTATGACAGAAAGTTCAAATTTAAGAAAGCATCATTCTCATTTATAATAAGTATATCAATTGTGAAGAAATTAAAATCATTTAAAAATATATATAAAAATTATTTTGTGTCAAATATGAGCAATCCTACTCTTTACCCTCTTCCGAGTGCATAAAGAATATTGACTAATCCAGAGTTTGGTTCCTAATTCCGTGATTAGGCTAGGAGGATACCGGTTGCGACTCTAGAGCTTTCACTACTCCCTCATCTGAGGGCTAGCAATCTCGCATTATTTTCCAATCAACTAGACCAAATTGAGGATTTTAACATGTCACCTTAAAAACTCCAATTCTATATCCAATAAAGTATATTTCCCTATTTATTTGCACCGAACTCCATGGACGACATACTCTTTCATGAGATCAAATGTGATTCTCCCCATGTTGTAGAAATCATAGCCCTTTCGAAACATATGTTTCTCAACACATTTTAACAATTCAATTGGTCTGTTTGAAAAATAAAGGAAGATCGGAGTTCAAATCATCACCAATTATTGACATTTAAAACCATATAAAACAAAATCAATTCTTTACAAAATCATATCTCAAAGTAGGGAGAATGATAAAGAAGACTACTCATAATTCATGAGAATGATACGATAAAACACGGATTTCATATATAGAAACAAGTTTACAAAACAAAATAAATGAAAAACACAACTTATCTCACAATACTTCCTAAGCAAATCCCTAGATGTTCTCTTCAAGTTTTTCTCTCTTTACAAGCACTGTCAATTCTCTCTTAGAAGTGTAATGAAGAAGAAATCTCTCACATTCCCTCTCCTCATACAATCCTTGAAGAAAATCTCCAAGCCCTTGACTTGTCTCTCTCTCTTTCTCTCTTCTTTTCGTCCCCCTTTACACGCCACACCAAAAACTCTTTAAGCCCTAGACTTCCATCTCTTTTATAAAAGGTTGCCTCCATCCAAAAAGAATTTAAAATTCTCTCCAAAATTCTATTTAAAAGTCAACTCTTTTGAATTCAAAATACATGTCCATTGATCCAAGAGACATATCCCTTTATAAAAGAACCTTCCAAAGTGTCTAGATACATTGCATCACTCCAAGGAATGTTTAAAACAAGTGTCCCTTTGAAAACTTGCGTAAAACTTATATTGAACCGACTTAATCTGCAAAAAGTCATCTTCGGTGCATCTTGCGCCAGCTCTCTATCAAATGGTGAATCTCGCGCTAATCTAGTGCATCTTGCGCCAATCTAGCGCGTCTGGCGCCAATTTAGCGCATTTTGCTCTAGTTTGTTGCAGACCGTGCTGTTCTGGGTTTTAGCGCATCTGCCGCCAATCTGGCACATCTTGCGCCAGTTCTGTGTATGTTGGTGCATCTTGCGCTAGAACCCAAAATTTGTTGTTTTGGCTTCAAATTTCGTTCTTTTTGCTACTTTTGCTTCAAATACCTAAAATTATTATTCCTGCAATAAAAACATAAAAATATTATTCTTTAAAGTGCAATATCACCAAAACAAACATAGAATATATACTTAAAACTACATATTATTTTGGTGTATCACCTAACCATGAAATTAGGGACCAAACTTTGAATTAGTCAATGTTCTTATGCACTTGGAAGATGGTAAAGAATATGATTGCTTCTATTTGACACAAAATAATTTTATATTTTTTTCAAATGATTTTAATTTTTTCAGAATCCATACACTAATTGTAAAGGGGGATGATGCTTTCTTCAAATTTGAGCTCTTTATCACTAAAACTTTATTTAGTTTTCGTAAATTTTACTTTTGAAAGTTTAACAATTAGTTTAATTAATTTAGTCTTTTAACTGCATTTTATTCAGCTTTCACTCATTTACGTTAGATTCGAATTTAGTATTTCACTTTTATAGTTTAAAATAGTAGTTTACATTGTAATATTAAAAATTTACTTATAAGCATTTCTAACTTCCATGTGGAATCGATATCTAAGACTCCATTCGAACCCTTTATTACTTGAGCGATACGTATACTTGCGTTATTTTTAGGTAGATTTGGCAGTTTAAAGATTTTTAAAAGATAACTTTTTTCACTAAAGTTATTTTTGTTGGGATTAAATTGCATATTTACTATTGTATTTGTTGTGTGTATTTTGTAATATTGAAAAATATTTACGTAATTAACACACTAAATCCACCGTGCATCATGTTTTTGGCGTCATTGTTAGGGAAGTAATGAAGAAGTAACGGAAAGTAGTAGTAAGTTATTTTATAATTTAAATTATTTTATTTAAACTAAAAAAAATGTTTGTAGTTTAGTTCAAATATTTTTCATATCTTAGTGTGTTTGCTTATTTTAATTCCTTGTTGTGTTTGTTTATGTGAAGTGTAAGATCTATAGATTTATTACTACACGATTCTGAGTTAGAAAGAACTATTAGAAAAATTAGAAAACAATAAAAAAAGATAGATTATTTTAGCAAAATAACTTGCAATTTAAGTAATGTTGTATATATACAAGAAGATGGTGGTGGCGGCGCTGCTTGCTCTGCTAGGGTTTCCATGGAGTTTCTGCTCTGTTGGCTGGTGAGCTGGTGGTGGAGAAAGGCTTTTTCTACTATTTGGGTTTCTTCTTGCAGCTTGTTTTGGTTGGGGCTTCCACTTGGAGTGTTTTTTGGCTTCCCGGGTTCACGCTTTTTCAAATTTTCTAGAACTACTATTTTATTGAGCTAGTGTTTCATTGCTTTAAGTGGTCTGATCCCTGTCTAGTTTTGAGTTTCTTGGACTGAGATCCTCTTGGGATTTCCCTTTTGCTTCTGTGTCTGGTTTTTTCTTAAGTTGGATAAACTATGGTTTTGGAGGACTGGTTGGTGGCTGTCTTGGTGAAGGAGGAGCCAGGACCTGGTTTGCTGGTTTGCTCCTTTCCATGGCTTCACCCATTGATATTGAGACTAATGTTCAATGGACCAAGGCCACCTATGCTGGGGTGGTTGGCCATTCCAATGATGTTCTTCAGGACATGGATTTGTTAGTTTTCCCCCAAGCATTTAATGACACTGTTGCTAGTAAGGGGGATTCCCCTTGTATTCATCCTCTAGGATGTAAAGAAGGAGAGCCTGCCATTTATTTTTCACCACATGAAATCACCTCTTTGAATGAGGGAGTAAGACTTACTCTTGTGGGCAAATTCCAGCTAGGTCATCCTAAGATGGAACATGTAAGGAACTATTTTGATTCTCTGAAATTTCTTGGAGCTTAGAAGTTGGGTTTGCTTGATGGTAAACACTTATTGATTGACTGTTGCGGAAGACTATGCTAGACTCTTTGCCAAACAATCTATTACTTATTGCAGGAACCACCATGAAATTAATGAAATGGACACCTGGATTTGACCCAAGTAAAGAGCCACCTGTGGTTCTCCTTTGGTTCAAATTACTTGGTTTCCTCGCTCCCTTTTTTCAATATGAATGCTTTATTTAACATTGGTTGTGCTTTGGGCAGGCCTTTAAAGTTAGATGCCCCTACATACAACAAGGCAAGGCCTGCTTTGGCTAGAATCCTCATAGAAAGGGTCATTACTTTGCCTAAAGTGCAAAAGAGTCTAGATTGGCTTTGATAAGGAAGGGTTTTGGCAAGAAGTTATACTAGAGCAAAAGCCTTATTACTATCAGCATTGTAAGATGTTTGGCCATACCAGGGATAGGTGTTATAGATTGCACCCTCCATCCAAAAAATCCATTCCAGGTAGAGATAAGGATCCCATTCAGAAGCCATCTCTCCCTGTGGCTGAAGCACCAAAGGATATTGGAGAAGGTTTATTGGATAACTCACAAAGTTCTATTGCTCCTTTTGCCTCTAATGTTCCTTCTTTTTCCTCCCCTAGAGTTATAAGGGAGGAACTCAATATTGTGACTATAATTATTTTTGCAACCTGTTCACCAGAAGAGAGATTGGAGGAATCCATTAAGGATTCTTTGAATGACATACAGGTACCTCTGGCTCCTGAAGAAGGGAAAATTGTTGAACTGACACATATTTTGGAGGAAGAGTGGCAGGTACAGACATCCAAAAGGAAAAAAAAAGCAAGCCACTGAAGTTCAGAGATTACAAATTGGTGCTACCTCTATGGCTAATGGTGGTATGGTGAAGACTGGATCCTCTCCTGCTGCTTCTAGAGGAAGAACAAGATCTAGATCGCAGCCTTCACTTCACATTTCCCCCCAAATGATTAGCCTTTCCCACTGTCTCTTTTGGGGCTCTTCCCATTCCATGTCTTTAACAAGACTGATAGTTTATATAAACAACTATAACTTTTGTTTGTTTATAATGATTGAATTTTTTATTCTTTGTAACCTTCAGAGGGTTTTGAGGGGTTTTCCTGTGTTCTTACCCCTAACTTTTCTTTATCTTCATTTAATTCTGTTTCCAACTCATCACTTAACTTTCAGATTCTATCATTCTCATTTGATAACCATAACCTTTCCTTCTATAAACCTGTCATATCCTCAGTCAACTATATAGTTACCCTTTTGGAGAGATTTTCTGCTTTCCCCTTGTTGCTTACATTTGGCCTGGAAAGTTGGCTTTACTGGTTGGTAAGGCAGATGTGGGGAATTTTCTATACTTACTATGATTAAACTTTTGTGTTGGAATATCAGGGGGATTTTTTATCCAAATTACTTGATCAGGATTAAAAGCTTAGCTAAGAAGCACAACTTGCTTTGCTTTGCCATATTGGATTGGTTCATAGCACCCCCAATAGATTCCTTAAGAAGTTCCCTCAGTTTTATTGTCTGAATAATTGAAATAATAAAATTTGGCTTTTCTATAGGAAGGAGGTCAATTTTCATCTATTGAACAACCATACTCAGTTCCTACATGTTGCTCCTACATGCTGCACTACAATGGGACTTCCTTCATATTGATGCTACCTTTGTTTATACAAGCAGAGTTGCAGGAGAGAAAGTTGTTTTGTGGCAGCAAATTCATTAGCTAAAATCTTCTGTTCTTCTGTTAAGGGGCCTTGGATTATTGGTGGGGACTTTAATAGTGTGGCTAAATTGAATGAAAAATGGGGAGGGAAACCTGTTGATCTAAACAGATGCTGCTCTTTACTGATAACATCAGGAACACTGATCTCTCTGAACTTCCACATCAGGGGCCACTTGATACATGGAAGAGAGGAAAGCTCCATGAAAGAATTGAAAGGTTTTTTGTTAATCATGCTTGGTTGGAGACCAATTTCCAAACTTTTGTCTCACATTTGCATTACATTTGTTCAGACCATAGACCATTGTTGATATCTATTTCCCCTACTCAATCCTCCCCCATCCCAAGATTTAGATTTTTCAATGTTTGGGTGGAACATCCCGATTTTCTCCCCTTTCTGCAATCTGTTTGACTTCCTGATAAATCCCTACCTCCTTGGATCAGATTGTGGCAAATTCAAAAGTCAGTGTCTGAGCACTTAAGATCCTGGAATTGGAATTATTTTGGCAATTTAACATCAAAAGTTGAGGAGGTTGAACAAGTTGTTAAGGTGGCAGAATTGAATCTCCAATTAGGCACCTCAGATGAACAAACACTTGTCAATGCTAATGTCAATCTTATTAGAGCCACTCATTGGGAAGAACAGTTTTATAAACAGAAGGTTGCACTAAAAAAATTTATTGATGGGGACAAAAATACAAAGTTCTATCATGCTTGTATCAAACAAAGAAGACAGTCTAATACCATTTTGAAGATCAAAGATAGCAATGGTTGTTGGATTCATGATACTGATCAAATTCATTTTATTTCAACTCAGGCCTCCTTAATGACAAATTTTCTGATATTAACAGATTGGATCTAACATTTGTTCCTTCTGTAGATGATATTTAGCAGTCATTATGTTCCATTGATGGTGACAAAGCTGCTGGAGCTGATGGGTTTACCTTCACCTTTTATAAAAAGGCTTGGCCTATTGTAAAAGGGGAGATTGCGAAGGCTGTCCAGGCTTCCTTCAAGGGGGCTGGCATGCTTAAGTATCTTGCTCTATCTACCATTACTTTAATTCCTAAGGGTGATCAGAAATCAAACTGGGATCATTTCAGGCCAATCTCTCTTACAACTGTTTACAACTGTGTTGTCAAAGCTCTCAAAGCTCATTAGCAAGCTGTTGGTGTTTAGATTAAAACCCCATTTGCCTTTGTTGATTGCTCCTAACCAATCTGTCTTTGTTGCAGGGAGACAAATTACTGTAATGTCTTACTCACTGAAGACCTATTCTTGGACATTGACAGGCCATGCAGAACGGGGAATCTCATGTACAAACTTGATGTTTCAAAAGCCTATGATACTATCAAATGGAATTTCATTTTGGAATTACTTAAGGCAAGAGGATTCAATGATTCTTTCTGTTAGGTGATCTAAAGGTGGCTTCATAATAATTACTAAACTATCATGGTGAATGGCAATTCTCATGGGCTATTTCAAGCTTCTAGAGGCATTAAACAAGGAGACCCACTCTCCCCATATATCTTCATACTGGCTATGGACTATCTATCTAGGCTTCTCAATCACCATTTATCTAAAAAGGAGTACCTTAGATTTGCCAATAAAGCCAACTTTTCCATAAGTCGCTTATGCTATGCAGATGATGTTATTTTGTTTTCTAATGCTTCCAAGCCTGCAGTAAAGAAGGTGTTTAGTCTGCTGAATTTTTTTCAACAGATTTCTGGCCTCTCTTTGAATCACAACAAATGTCAACTGATCTTTAGCAAACACATTACTGCAGCTACTAAGAATTGGATCAAAGATTACACGGGATTTAAATCTGTTGCAAGCCCACTTCTGTATCTTGGGGTGCAGTTAATGAATGGGGGGAAAAAGCATACTCAATTTGATGATGTTGTTTCTAAAGTCTCTAAACATATCTCATGTTGGGCCAATGCTTATCTTTCACAGGGTGGAAGACTGACTTTAGTGAAAAGCATTTTATCTTCTTTTCCCATGTACATCATGCAAATGCTGAAAATGAAAAAAAGCACTCAAAGGACATTGGAGGTGATGCTTAACAAACTTATGTTGGAAGGGAAGCACAAACATACCCACTAGTTAAGATGGGATAAGTTATGTCTCCCTCTTTCTGTTGAAGGTCTAGGTATGAAATCTTTCCAACAATTACATAATATATTCTATTGTAAGTTATGGATCAAATTCAGAGAGCAAACCTCTCTGTGGGACAATTTCATGAAAATGAAGTATTGTAAACATTCCCATCCAGTAACCATACATAAGAAAACTGGGGACTCTAGAATTTGGTATGAACTTCTCAAAATCAGAACTGTTTCTAAAGATTTATTTATTTCAGAAGTTGGGGAAGGCAAAGTTGATTTTTGGTTAGATAATTGTGGTTAGATAATTGGTTACAGATAATTGGTTACTTGATGGTAAATTGGACCCATCTACAAATCTCAATTCATCTCTCAGCCTTCCAATTCAGAAATGTTGGACTAGTCAGCACTGGAACAAAGATATGTTGGCTTCTATGGTGGACCCTGAATAGATGCATCAAATCACCAAAATTCCTCTAACTCCCCAGACTCCTGACAGAACTGTGACAAAAAATCCCCATCATATTTCTCTTACCCAATTTGCTTATTACACATTATATACCTGACCTTCACAAGATTGGGGTAAAGCCATGTGGGTGAAATATCTTAGCCCCTCTATGTCTTTTTTTGCTTGGAGATGCTTCCATAAAACCATTCCTACTGATGACATCCTCAAACTTAAGGGGTCAAAAGGCCCATCAAAATGTAATCTCTGCTACCATCAAGAGGAATCTTTTTCTCATCTTTTTTCTCCTGTCCTATTGCAAATGAGGTCTGGTTGTAGGTTATCTCCAAACTCAATCTTCTATCTCATCTTATGCATTGTGATAACTATATTGATTGCTGGAGAATCTAGAAAGATAATCATGTTGAAATCATTCCATTCATCATTACTTGGTTCATTTGGATGGCAAGAAATAGCAACAAATATGATGGTGGTGCCACTAATGCTGCTCAAATCAGCATCAACTGTCATTCATATATTTTCAATATCATTAACTTCATGGACTATAAGGTTATAAATTATGAGTGTTCATGCTTCAAGGATCCACAGAGCTCACTTTCTTCTCCTTTAAAGATTACTTTGGTCCATTGGAGGAAACCTATGCACCCTTGGATTAAGATCAACACTGATGGTAGTTTCAAGAGGAACAGTGCTGACATTGGGGGGATATTCAGGAAACATATTGGGAGATGCCTTTTGTATTTTCAGTCTCCTATGGTAGCCATTAATGCTTTACATGCTGAAGCTTTAGCTATTGTCTGGGCCATCAAAATTGTTCTTGTCATGGGTTGGAATCATTTAAACTTAGAGCTGTACTCTTCATAGCTGGTTCAAACTTTTAAGGACAACCTTTCTCCCCCCTGGTTCTTGGTCTCTTTTTTCAAGCAAATTGCCAATATGAGAGCTACTCACAATATACAAATTCTTTGGAGCCATATTCTTAGGGAAGGCAATAGGTGTGTTAATTGGCTAATTGGCTAGCTTCTCATCAGGGTGCAGTATCCTTGGTTCCAAAGATTGATGTACTTCCTCCTTTAGAGCTTGCTTTTTTGATAAGGGGAGACCTTTCTTCTCTTCCTTATATTAGATGTACAACTTATTCTTTATCTAAATGAAATCTTAGCATTTTGCTGGAAAAAAAAGTAATGTTGGAAATGAAAATTAACATCACCAGAGATCTCTAAGAGTTTATGCTAATTCTGCAACAGATGAAATTCATTTAAGTTTACAAAACTCTGTTGTAGTGGTCAATTCATTTGAGCTTAAACATATTATTATCCAAATGGTACAAAAACAAAACATCAGTTTGGGCGAACACCAACTGAAGATCCTAATTTACACTTTACTAGTTTTTTTAGAATTGTGTGCTACTTTTAAATATGATGGAGTGTCGAAAGATGTCGTCAGACTTAGACTTTTTCCTTTTTCATTAAGGGATAAAGTTAAGATGTGGTTAAACTCATTATCATTTCATTAGCACCTGGATCTATTAGAACTTGGGGAGAACTATCACAAAAATTTTTGGCTAAATATTTTCCACCCTCGAAAATTGCTAAGTTTAGAAATGATATTACATCTTTTTGTCAGTTGAAAGAGGAATCAATATATGAAGCCTGGGAAAGATTTAAGGATCTTCTTAGAAAATGTCCACACCATGCGTTGTCAGATTGATTAATAATTTAAACCTTTTATAATGAATTTGTTGGATGTCTTATATTGATAATTGACGCTGCTGCTGGTGGATCATTAATGTCAGAACCAATCATTAATGTCAGTCATTAATGTCAGAACCATTCGATGAAACATATTCTTTAATTGAAGAGATGACTACTAATAAATTTTAATGATCATCTGAAAGGGTAAATAAAAAAAGAGTAACTAGTATTCATGATTCTGATGCAATATCTATGTTAGCTGCCCAAATAGCTGCTATATCAAAGAAGTAGATCAATATGGAATGAATTATTCTCAGACATCACCTGTGCTTGAGGAAAACTCATTGGGACAAATGCTATAATCTCAATCTTCTTATGAGACCTTAAATGTAATAAATAATCGGCGGTCTAATAATCCTTATGCCAATTATTATAATCCTGGTTGGAAGAATCATCCAAATTTTAGTTGGAGTAACAATAACTGTAATGTTGCAAATTTGCAATGGGGAAACAATGCTGCGAACACATAGAACCCATTGAGAAACTCCAAAAATCAAGGGGATCAAGCTTATAAACCATATTACCCTCCAGGTTTTAATAATTTGCAGATTAAGGAGAAAAAGTTGTTAATGAAAGAATTGATATTGCAAATGGGAAGCCAATTATAAAGTCAAGAAGCTGCAATTATTGGAAGGCATTGCTACTGCACTTAGAAATAGACTTCCAAGAACGTTGCCTAGTAATGTTGAAGTAAATCCTAAAGATCAGAACAGAGAACCAAATTAAAGCTATTCAATTAAGCTATTCAATAATTAAAGCTATTCAATTGAGAAGTGGAAAATAATTAGAAACCAGAGTTCAAAAAGAAGTGGAAGTTGAAGTTGAAAAAGATGAGGTGAAAAATGAAAAATCTGGTAAAGATCTTCATTTTGAGTCAGGATATCCTATTAAACTAATGAAAATTATTGTAGAAAGACCACCACCTCCATTTCCTCAAAGATTGAAGCAGAAAAATAGAGATAACCAGTTTTCAAAATTTTTAGAAATATTGAGGAAATTAACGATAAACATTCCATTTGTTGAAGTCTTAGAACAAATGTCAAGCTATGTGAAGTTCATGAAGGATATATTTAATAAGAAAATGAAGTTTGTAGATAATGAGACTGTTGCACTCAGTGGATAGTGTATCGCTATAATTTAGAAAAAACTTCTAGAAAAACTCAAACATCCTGGTAGTTTTACTATTCCTTGTGCTATTGGCGAATTTTTTTTTTGAAAAGCTTTATGTGATTTAGGAGCCAATATTAATATTATGCCTTTATCAATTTTCAGAAGGTTAGGTTTAGGAGATATTTCACCTATAACTGCAACTCTTCAGTTAGTTGATCGTTCGATTATCTATCCTAAAGGAGTTATATAATATGTTTTGGTAAAACTTGATAAATTTATCATTCCTGTGAATTTTATTGTACTAGATATTGAGAAAGATAAAGAAATTACTATCAATTTAGGAAGACAATTTCTTGCCACTAGAAGAGCTTTGATAGATGTGCAGAAAGGAGAACTAACTATGAGAGTTAGTGATCAAGAAGTTATATTTAATATTGCAAAAACAATGAGATACCCTGCAAAAGAGCAAGAGCTTGAATGCTTCAGAATGGATATGAATGAATATTTAAGCCATAAATGTTTCAAGAAGACATTAGAAAAGAAATTTGAAAAAGAATATGTGTAATATGAGGATGAGGATAAAATTCAAGATGAATCTACGAAAGTGTGTAATGAAGATTTGGATTATGTTCAAGAAAACATTTGATATAAAATAAAGTTTGAATCACTATCGAGCGCTTTGGGTTACATTGTACATGCATGGATCATCTTGTTGCATTTTTGCATGTGGTTATTTGTTGCATTATATGCGTGTTTGCGTGAGCACTTAGCTTGATCGACATTCCTAGATCAATCCTCGATCCTTTTGGGTTTGATTGACCAACACATGTCGATCACCCCATCTTTAGGGTTTGATCGACTGCTACATTTTGATTGTCGACTTTGGGTTTGATTGGTCATCCCAGGCCGAAAATCCTATATTTTGGGTTTGATTGACTGTTGCGTGTCGATCACTTGATCTTTTGGGTTTGATCAACCACTACATGTCGATTGCCGGTCATGGGTTCGACGGCAATCCTGGACCGATCACCCTATCCTTTGAGCTCGATCGATTGTCACAAGCCAATCACCCTATCACTCGTGCTTGGTCCATCGCTACGCGTCGATCACCCTCTTTGGGTTTGACTGGCCTCCTTAGGCCAATGACCCCATCTTTTGGGTTTGATAGACCACTCGTGTCAATTACCACTATGGATTTGATCGGCCGTCCCAGACCGATCACACACTCCCTTAAATTGGTCTGCCTGCTTCTTCGTTCTAACTGGCCACCGCGTTCTGGTTGATCGACCACTTTCATGATTGTATGATTTTGCATCATATTGCATGTGGACATGTTTGCATGTATGTTTGGTTGTTATTAGGGCAAGGTGTAATTGTCTCGGTGGCGTCTTATACACCAGACGATCGAGCACAAATAGTCTTGTTTCATGTGTCTTGCATGGCATCTCACATGATCATTGTCGCATGCTTGAGTTGCATTTCGAGTGACTGCCCATACACTCACCTCACTTGTGTGATTCTCCCCACTTAGGATCACCATCCTTCAGGCATTGCCTCTTATGCATACCCATCTGTCAAGCCGCTACCTTCATGATATGTTCATCCTTCCGGTCACTGCCTCCACGACACACCAATTCGTAGAGCCCCTACTTTTATGGCATGCTCATCCTTTGGGTCACTGTCTGCATGACACTCCCATTCGTCGGGCCCCTGGCTCCACACACGCCAATCCCTCAGGGGTCACTGCCTTCTCGACATACCCATCTATCGAGCCCCTGCCTCAATGGTACGCCCATGCCGCAGGGTCATTCCCTCCTCAACATACCTATTTTTCGGGACCCGCTTCTATGACACGACCATCCTTCAAGTCATTATCTCCACGACACACTAATTTTTCGGGCCTCTACCTCCATGTTACGCTCATCCTTTGTGTCACTACCTCCATGACACACTCATCCTTCGGGCTTATGCCTCCACATCATGCTCACCCTTCGGGTCATTGACTTCATGTCATACAAATTCGTAGGACCCATGGCTTCACAGCACACCCATCCTCGAGTCACTGCCTCCACGACACACCCACCTTTTCGAGTCACTGCCTCCACGACAAACTCACCACTTCTATTATATGTTTGTTGCATATATTGCATGTTTGCATGCGTGCTCGATGAGTGCCTCTCAGGTAAAGTGTGAATCATTTTCATGGTATCATTTTACTTAACACAAACTCATTTGTAGTTGTTTTCTACTTGTCGCATGGTGCCCGGGGTCCTCAGGTGGATGTAATTCCTCACATAAGTGACTCGTTCTTACCTGTACATGTTGTTCACTTGTGTCATGTCGCATGTATCATCCTTACATCTATTGGCTTGAAGTGTGCTTCACCTTTTTGGGGGACTGTTGTGATTATTTCTTTCTTCAATCTAATAATCATAATGTGGTCATCTTTCATATATGTATGCTTACTAATTGACCTTATTGGTTTGTCTTACTCATTAGAAGAGTGACTCGTTTGTTGGTCGTGATACTCAAATGAGCGTTGCCCGTGAGAATGTCTCCATGAGCATTGTGATTTTATGTATCACGAGCAACAATCATGTATGATTGTGCTAAGAATTCAATGGTTCTAAATTGCATTATATGTGTTACATACATTATAGGTTCATTATTTTAAAAGTATAAAATAGATATTTTTACTATTTATGTATTATCCACCCTACTTTTAAAACTATATAAGTTAGGTCACATCTAAGGCTACCACTTTTAAAATAGCACCCCTCTCATGTGACGTCCTTTAGATCCCTTAGATATTAAGGAAAAGGTCGGTATGATGACACTGTCAATTTCATACGGTAGGGGGAGACTTTACCCTATACACATAAATGTTGGTTAGGACACTTATTGTTAGATGGTATGTTAAGCTAGGATCTAGGGTGTTAGGTAGCATTTTTAATGTATGACTATTGTCTCTGCTGGTTTGGTTGCCCTAGCCGGACATCTTTCCTATTTTATGCTTTAGGTGTGATTGCATGCTTGATATGCATGATAGTTTGTTAGGGCATTTTCTTATAAGGAATTGTGCCGCTATATGCACACAGATACTTTAAAAGAAGAAACATGTGATGATTTCTCCTAACCCTTTTCTTACAGGCGCTGCTCAACTCCCCCACCAGCCCGACTCATTATTCATTGCATAACTTTCCTTGATAACATGATTTTCTTGAAGATCGAGTTTTTTCTCTCTTTTCTATGTACTCTTAGAGTTCTAAGAGAGCCCTCTAGTGGAAATAATATATGATAATGGGTTCTGAGGTGGAACTACGTGGCGGGGACCAAAAGCAGATGCTCGTGCCCCATATCTTAATTCTGCATTTCATATTGATGCATAAAATTAAGATCGGGCATGTATAAGCTTAGTGTGGTTGTCTTTTTCCTTTCTGGGAAATTTTGTTGATTCAGCGACATTGGCTTTTAATATATTTTATTTGGCTTGTTTTTTGCCTTATTGCATGCTTGAGTTATTTTCCATGTTTATCTCTGTGGTTTGTTTAAGAATCACGATTATAATATAAGCTCTTTAGGATTTAAAAATTCTAAATTTTTTTTCTAAAAAGTTCTAATAAAATATTCAAGATAATGAATTTTAGGATTGAAATATTTAGGATTTTAAAAATGCACTTTTATTTCCTGCATAACCTTTGGGTCTATTTTAAAATGGGTTGCATGTATAGCTATAACCCAAGTCATAATTAATAAAGCTTCCACTATAACTAAGGATCGCTCTAAATAGTTGCATTCATGTTGCATGCCCCAAGGAGAAGCTCCCATGCTTCTCCAACCCGAGTAACCCAACATATCTTTTATATATAGATGGTTGTATAGTGCGCATATAGTGTTAGATAGCTCCCCAACCCATACGGGGTGTAAGTCCTTTTGTTTGAAGTGTTTCCAACTTTGTAGCTGAACCTCCACTTCTCTTTATTTCTCGTGACATCCTCGCCACTTCGACAGTTGTCAGTCCCCCCTCTTGGATCTTCAAGTTATAATCATAGGACAAAGTTTCTTTTCTCTAACCTTAAGGGTTCCAAGGTCCCTCGTGGATGACATGGTTCACAGATTACTGACTAAGGATCTCAATACATGTTGGGTCGGCTACCCCCACGATCTGGTAGACATAAGGTCCTAGTAGCTTGAGATTACATGTTTGTGGTACCCTATCTCTATATTTTAGAAATACTTTGTCTTCCTGTTATTGAGCCCCTTTGAGCCATGCCGCTCATTTGACTTCTTCAATATCATCTTGATGGCTCGATGTCAATGAGATACCGCTCATTTCAGATAATATGGTTTTTCCTTTGCCCTTAAAGCCTGAACGTGCTTAGATGTATTGGGATATCCCAGTCAAGGTGGTTTTGGTTATTCCATGGGCTCCAGGTGCCAATGAGTTGTTGGCCATTTGGAATGTGAGATACTCACTCTTTGCCCAATGGCTTAATGAGAGCTTTGAACCATATGGACATACCCACACATAATAGCCTTTCTTTGATGACCTATTTCCCCAGGTCTATAATAATATAAGTGAAACCCCTTTTATCAAGAGCATTCTTGAGCAAACCCCAATATGTAATTAACTAAGTGGGATACATTCCCTTGGGAGAACTCTTGACCCCAAAACAAACACCTACACTTGAATCTCTACTTTTGTTAGTCTACGTATGTATTCTTTCGTGGATGCTCGTCCAAGATGCTTTCACTTGATCTTATTTAGGCAAACATACTTGATCTTTCCTTGTGAGGTTTATCGCATATAACTCTCCACATTCTTTCTCTATTTGTCATCTTTATTGTAAGTTCATCTTTTATGGTTCCTCCCTTTGTTGATCGTTTAGATGATCTGGAAGAGAGAATTACTAAGAAAAGGGAAGTATACAACGATTGACAAGTTGGCGACTCCTTCAAAAATAAAAGGAGAAAAGAATGAAAATAGCACTGCCTAATAACATTGAGGTAAATCCAAAAGACCAAAATTTGGAGCAATGCAAAGTAGTAGAAGTGATGACTGGAGAAGTGAGAGGAGCAAGCCAAAAGGATGAGAACACCCCTATGAAGTCTTTATTAGGAAAATTTTCAACTATCAATCAGATTAACCCATTTGAGAGACTTCCACCTACATTCCCTCAAAGGCTGCAAAATCTCATCAAAGATTTTGGTAGTTTCACTATTCCCTATGCCATATGAACCGAGTTTCATGGAAAAGCATTTTATTACATATGGGTCAATGTCAACCTCATGTTTCTAAATATTTTTAAGTAGCTTAGAAGAGGAGAAAATAAGTTGGCTAATTTTATATTGCAATTAGCAGATCAATCAATGTCCCATCATCTATGAATTGTTGAAATTTCGCCTATCACAATTGATATGCTTATATTCTCAACTGATTTTGTGTTTTTGGATCTAAAACCTGATAAAGAGATGCATGTGACTTTTAGGTGATCATTCCTTACCATTGACAGCGATACCATTGATGCTCAAGAAGGGAAAGTAATTTTAAGAGAGAAAAATCAAGAAGTCATATTCGATGTCTTAGGATCACATGAGCCTCCCCAAGTCTCTAGGAATGATCAAAATCATAAAGTAGAAATGGTAGATCGGGAAGTAAAAATCCCAGTTATTGAGTCGAATGAGCTAACCTAGAAGAGCAAATGATAATTGATGAATTTTTTGGGAATCTGAATGGTGATAATGTTATTCTTCTTTTAGGAGAAGCCCAACCACTAGACCCAGCTCTGTTAGGAGAACACCTTAGTCTGTCTCTTGAAATCACTGATGATTATCTGATTGAAAGTGAGATGTTACTGTAGAACCTCTATTGGTTGATGGGATAGAATCAATGTTTTTGGGATGGAGTGGAGAGAATAATATCATCTTAAGGATGAAAGAGAAAATCTAAGACAACCTGAAGTTGAGACGACTGATTAAGGACTACTGGGTTGATAATTTTTAGGATGATTTATGAGACTTGAGTTAATTGAGGATGTTAAACCAAGTGCTTTCTTGAAAGGGAACCCAAGTGTTATCTGTTGTTTTGAGGATGAGTTCATTTCCAACAATTGTTTCAAAATTCACTTTGAAATTTGCTTTAAATTTTATGTTTGATGAGTTTTTGCATCTTGTCCCTCTAAGGAGTAGTTACTCCCTGATGGTGGGGTAAGATTCGAGAACCTCATTTCTTCCTACTACATTTTCATACCTCTCCCGATTTATGCATTGTTTCATGTCATACATAGTTAAATTTGTTAGATGCATGTGATTACCCTTGTGTTTACCTTCTTTTTCCTGGAGCTACCTGCTTTTTAATTTATTGATACTTCATGATATCTATGTGCTCGAAAAAAGCAAGTGAGGGAGAGAAAAATATACCTTGTTATAAACCTGAAAGGTAGCTCACATAACTCAGTAAAGGATTAAATATAAATTGATAACTTCTATTAAGAATTATGATTTATTTCAAACTGCTTATAATAGAATATTAAAAGAAGGTAAATATCATTTAGAAAAGATTAACTTTAATAGGTTAATAAGAAGATTTGAGAACTTAACAGCTTCAAACATTACTTAAAGAAATCTACAGTTTATTATAATAGTATAATTTAAATGCTAAAGTAGCAAACCAAGAATATTCCTTAATTTGTTTCAGTAAATTTTAACTAAATTAATGTTATCTTAAGTTTTAACTAAAAAAGATAACTTGATGGTGGGACTTCAAAATATTAGGTGTTGAGTTTATTGCTTAAGTAATGCTACCCAACGTCAAATTTAAAATCAGAAAAGAAAAAAGTTGCAAACCAGAAATAGTAATTCTCAAGAGAAAAAGAAGAAAAATAAAAGAAAAGAAAAAAATTGAAAAAAAGAGAGAGTCAAAAAGCAAAAAAGTAATGTGAAGAAGCTTGAGGTTGACACAATAAAAATTCAATGATAAAGGTATTATAAGGGTGTCTAGTGGAACTTACGTGAAACAACTTTCTCATGATTCTTTAATAAAAAACCACTTAAAGTCATCTTTAAAGAAAAATTTCAAGTAATACTATTCAAAACCACCTTAAAGACATTCAAGGCTACCAAAAAGAACTTTAAATAATGTTGGTTTAAGAACCATTGAAATTTTTTAAAGGTTGGGATGAAGGAAATCAAGGGAAGATTGAGTTATTAACCATTAAAGATAATTGACTCTATAATGACATTTTAAATACTTTTATTCTGTCGTGATAAACAGGGTGAATAGATAGAAACTTGCAGGAGTACCAATTGAATTTATAAAATCCCTACTGAGCTATGTGATTATTTGAGGTCAAGTAATAAGGTAAGTTTAGGGGCATTGACCTGCATCAATTTTATGTGATTTTACTTATACTTTTTTCTGCATTTACATATTATTTCCACTTAATTAACATAGATTTAAACTTGAAAAAATGCTTTTCTCGATGTTGTGCAAGTTAAAGGTATTTAATATGAGCAATTCAGAACAAAAAAACTAGCAAAAAAGCAGTGAAGCGGCATGATCGACCCTAGAGACGGTATGGCCATGCCATATGTTCGATAGCAACGGTATGCATGACCACACCAAAATGTGGCATGACCATACCAAATTCCAGACCTACGACTTGACCACGGCAAAGTCAGTCGTGACCATGCTGCCTTATTCAACACTCTAGTGTGACAATGACAATGCAGTTTGCAGCGTGACAATGCACTTTGCAGTGCAACTATGTCGGCAAAGGGCAAAATCATTTTTGGAAGGAAATTTGCTTGCTAAATTCGAGGAGTTTCTATAAGAAGAATTTTTAGGGCTTCCTGAGGGAATGTATGGACTAGAGGAGCATGGGAAATGGCTTGAGGCAGAGTTTAGAGAGATTTTGTATGCTTTCCCTTTAGGTTTTCTTCTTCCTTAGGTTGAAACCTTCAAGGGGCTTTTTCCACCTTGTCTTGTGAGTTGTGAGAGAATATTACATTGGAGGAATGATTACTACTTTTATGGAGAAGACAAGTTATTATAAGTTTAACATATTTCAGCTTTTTGTAATGAAATCCTACATAGTTTCTTTTGTGATGGTTTTTTCGATAATGCCCGGCTAATTTCTACTTCATGTCTCTGTGATGTAGGGGTAGTGGATTCTCGTTATTTTTTCCAAATTTTTTTTGTTAGCATTTTGTGTGTTTTCATGGCATATGTTGTTGGTTAACCTATAAATGTCATTTACTCTTAGTGTGACCAAATATGATGTTAAAATATTGCATGAAACTATGATCTCTAACTGTTGCATAGTGAAAAGAAAGTGTTAACTATAAAATGCTGAGATGACAGAAATATTCCAATGAGATTATGCAAACTTTTTAGGGGATCAAAACATTCATGTGGAAATATCATGGGGATTGAGGAAGCATCAACTTCATTGATTTTAGTGTTCTTTTGACCTAGACATAAGTATAATAAGTATTGTATCTCCGATTATCAACAATTACGTAAGAACATCACAATCACCGTAATACCCAAATCACAAAGGCAGGAGCCTGATCATTCTTGAAAGAACTCTTAAGATTTTTTTCTACGTTTTCTATTTTCTGTTATCTACTCTACTTCCATTAAGATTTTAGGACATAAGCATACTTTGCAATCAAGCCAAGCTAGGTTAACTAATTTAGTAAACTAGAGATTCTTCTATTGAAGTAAATTGTTAAGCCTTTTCTCATGAGATCGATATGTGGACTCTTACATTGAATACTACTTGATACATGCACTTGCGTTGTACAACCTACTTACTTTGCGGTAAGGTTTGGCATGTCATATGTAGAGGTGGGACTTATATCCACCGAAATAGTAAGGAAGCCACTAGAGTGGAAAAGAAAAGAGACTTATACTCCATCTGGGTCGAGGAAGCCTCTAACATCCTAATCATACTAGACAACCCCCTAAGTATAAATCACATGTTTGGTCAAGTAGGTTGAAGAAGCACGTGGACTTCTCCTCGGGATATGCAAATATGATGTAATTATATAAAGTAGTCATAATGTGGAGACCCTATAAGAGATGGCTTGAGTTATGTCCATACCATGCAATCCATTCTAACCATACAAAAAAGAAAAGTGATGTTTTAAATAGTTATAATATTTTAATCCTAAATTTTGTTTTATCTCAATCTTTTATTATTAAGATGTTTATATAAAAAATATGTTTTAAGGTCCTTAACGAGCATAAATTATGCTTTGCAAGATTTCCAGATAATCCATAATCAAAGAAAGCGGGAACAAGTCATCACACAACGAAAAGGAAACAAGCCAAATATATAAATAATAAAAAAGGTCATGTGTCACTAGGTTGGCAACATATCCCAGAAAATTGAAAAATGCGATCAGGCTATATATATACATACATGTTCTTAATTTTATACATCAAATATGAAAATCAGAACTAAGATGCGGGACACAAGCAACCACTTTTGGTCCTCATCACGTGGTTTCTCCCATCAGGCATCTCGGAATCTGTGATCGTACCTAATTTCTGATACAGATTTAATCCCAAGGACTCTAAGCGAAATACTTAAAAAAAGGCAAAAAAAAGACTCAACCTGCAATATAAAGGGTTATCACGTATTACTTACATGCAATATATAATGAAGCATATATAGTGGGAGGAGAACTAAGCAGCACTTGTAAGAAGAAGTGTTAGCTTTAAATCATTAAGCTCCTCGTTGTTGGATATGTCTCCCTGTAGAAAATTAGCTTAATGTATTAGTGTGCAAGTCCACACCAGATAAACACACAAAGCATCACACAAAGTGACTAGCCAGGACGCAAACCAAGGAAAAATAGCCAAGACATGAAAACTTTTAACTGCAACATAGCCCTAGTCTAGCAAACCATCTAAACACAAGGTGGCCTAATCACAACATCTAAGTATGTGTGCATGGTGTGGGTAAGAGCTAATTTATGACTTTGATGGAGTCACCAACACCGTCGCATCCTAAAGATGCAACAAATTTAAAATATGTCACTAGGTGATGACATTTTAAATAAGAGGTCTCACATATAGCCTAACTTATGTAAATTTTAAATAGGGTGGATAATATAAATTAGGAAAATATCTATTTTTAAAATTTTAAAATATTAGACCGTTAAATGCGAGTTCATAATATTTAGATAATGTACTTTAAAGCCCTTAGAACATTAGCACCGTCATCCATATGCTGATCAGAATACAAAAACTTATATTACTGCTAAAATATCCCACGAGAAATGTTTGTTTAAGTATTACGACCAACAAACGAGTTAACTTGTTATCCAAATGGACTAAGTGAGGCACATGTAAGATGCAAATATGCACTATCATGCCATGTTTCTCGAGCTAACATGTTGAGCACACTAAGTGATTCAGTACAATATGGATATTCTAATAGGTGCGAACATTCACATTGTACTCCAAGGGTGCTTTATTATGCTATGATCACTCGAGCAAACATATTTAGCGTACTAAACAACACACAAGTCCATATATCAATACATGACTTGCAAGCTCAATGTGATTGCACCAAATGTTGCAATCAGATACAAAAGACAAGCAAAATGTCTATATATGCACATTCACACAAGTTAAAGTGAATGCACATACATAGACCAGACATCGCGACAGGTCACACACAAAATTATATGAGCATTCAAACGATTATCGAGGTGGATTAGCAAAATGTGGGCTAGTCACTCTCGACATATGTCGAGCATTCGTTGCGGAAATATTACAACATATGCTCGCCACGAAATGCTCCAAAGTGCACATGAAAGTGGGCATTATGAAGCAATCATATGATATAAATACAAACAATCATGATTTAACAAGCAAGGCAATTAAAATTAGCAACCAAATATATGCAAATGAGCCGACCCACATTGGACAATCGATCGAGTCATCCGACAAGGGACAACCGACCAAACCAAACGATGTCGGACAACCTGTCATACTGGCCTATGGTAGGCGGCCGAGTTGACTGAGATTAAGGGACCAATTGAACCAAATGATGACGGGCAGTCAATCAAGCCAACCAATGTCGGGTGGCTGGTCAAGCTGACTAACGGTGACCAGCCAAAGATGGTGGTCCATCCAACAAGATATTATGCAAACAAATTAATTTTCTTATGCATATTCAAATAAATGACCAAATCTTAACATAAAGATAAACCCAATCGCATGTAGATGGCAAATCAAAATGCTCCTAGCGATCTCATAAAGTTCTAGGGTGGGATGTAGTCGTAGCTACCATTCGTTACGCAATGTAACGGAGGGTCTACCTTTAATTGTTCGGTAAAACATGAAGGAAATTTTCCACGAAAATAAAACCTTCACGAAGATGAAGGTTTTCCCATATGGACATAGCATTCACAATCTAGGGAATGAGGATCAAAGGAATTCCTCGTTCTCTAGATCGTGGTGACTACAACCCATTCAAGGGGTGAAGCCACCAAATAATCACGGGATTACAGGGCTCCCAACCATTAGGTCAATGTGCTAGGGATATGGAGGAAAACTCAAGGGTCAATGGAGACTACAACAAAAAACTCCTAACCTATGGAGTTTCCTCTAACACCGAACCTAATCCTATTTCTTCAACACATATACCTAAAAAGGCTTGCTAAAAAAGAAATAAATCGGGTTTAGGGAATGTGTAACCGGTCTCACTCTTTTTTCTTGCTTCGAGCTTGCTCCCTTCCTAGGATGACCATGAGTTGAACTACCCCGCAATGCCTACAGACAGAGAGTGAGAGCAGGGGAGGTATGCAGGTACCCCCTGATAAATGATTATATCATGCAAAAATATGACTGACACGTACCTTTGAGAGGGGGTCATTCGTGGCTATTTGTGCCGCAATGCAGTCGCTGCCTCATAAGTGATTGGAACTCCAGTGAGACTTTCGGCTAAATGGAGAAGGAAGCAGAGGTTGCTGGTAGCTCAGGTTACCGGCTGTAAGGAAATGGGGTGACTAGCGAGAGCTCTGCCCAAGAGAAGGAAGTAGATAGCTTAGGGCATCATGAAAGGGGGCCTCACCGACAGGAGAGGAAGGGAGAATCGGCGGTGTAGGAGGCGAAGCTGGCCACCGTGCGAGAAGAAATGACCACTGACGAATGCGAGATCCAGCAATCGGGTCAAAACTGTGAGAGAGATTCAGCCGCACATGTTAAGGCATCGTCACATGAAGGGGGAGACCAGTTGTAGAAGTGGCCTGATGAGGACAGGTAGCCTTTGGCCACCGGCTCAAGGAAGGAGCCCGGTCGGCGGCGCGTCCAGTCCAAAGGACGAGCCGCTCGTGAGGAGCTGTATGTGAAAAATCGGGGAGGCGGCCTAGCCCGGCGACTGGAGCTAGCGTCAGGGACGCCGGAGGGATGGAGCAGAGCTGGCGAGCGGCGTCGGCGAAGGGAGCTGGGCTGGCAAGCGGCAACCGATAGGTGGAGTAGGTTTCGGTCCTCTTGGGCATCAAACGTGAAAATGGGGACTAGCGCCTCCACGATTTTTTCTCCTCTCGAGAAAGTGTTCTTAAAGTTTTTTTTTTTTTTTAAGTTTTCACAATTCTAATTGTATTTTAATGTCTCGATTCACTTGTTTTAACTCTTTCACAAAACTATAGCAACATAGTTATTCTTCTTAGACAAAGTCGACGTTCCGAACACGCTCGTTCAGTTTGTTTTGTGGTCTGAGATCATTTGAATAACTTCAATGATGGTTAAGATAAATTTGAGCTTGATTTGTGCACAAAGTTGTTTTTGTCGACCTTTTCAATCATGGGAACATGAGTATTAAAAAATATAATTTCATAGCACCAAAAGCATATATCAAACATGAAAGACATAAAAAAAGATGTCAACGTCGGCATCATCTGGTATTAAAGCTAGCGCAACCATAGTTCCATCTTAGAGTTCCTAGAATCCGCCCCTATTCAAGCAACATCCACCAACAAAAATCTTATTTCCTACCAACAACCAAACCATAGATAAATTTGACCTAACCATAAATTTCCTTTGTAGATTTTTAAAATCAGTAACCCCAAAGGCAAGAATTTGAATCCCTTACATAGGGAAGATTAGTCATGACCCTTTGGAATCGAAAATTAGAGGAGGCCAAGTGAAGAACTAGCATATAGATAACGGAAGATTATGAAGATGAATAAGAGATCTAATGCCATTTCCTACCAGCTTATTATAAACACAATGTTCAAACTAGCTTTTGAAGTGGAGACTACATCATCGCTCGACAAGCACATCTTATAAACCAAATTACACTTAGGAGAACATCCAAGCTGGCCCTGTCAAAGAGAAAGCTTAGACAGAGTGGAGAACAAGAGGAACCGATCTACATCCCAAAGTATATCTTTGGCAAAAAGTGTTTCAAGTGCCACAGATTTGAACATATTGAATCAGACCGCACAACCAAGAGGTGATCTATTTCACTAGACAGAACATTTTGAAAAATTGAAAATAACACAGTAGACACTGAAGACCGTGAGGACACAAATAAGGAGGATCAGTTTCGAGTTGAGGAAGAAAAGATGCACGTAGTTCTGGCTGATTCTGTGGGAGAAAGTCCATGTCCAAAGCATTCTTAAGATTCTGACCATTCAGATCTATATAATCATTCTTGAGTTGGCCTTGTTGAAAGTGGTCCAACATGTCAGAAATGAGGCCCTTTGTGCCATGTCTAGAAGATTATTTTAAGTTATTCATATGTTAGATTCAGTTCAGCATTGTACCCACCATCAAATGTCCAAGCAAGGGGGATGAATACTTGTCTTGAAGTATTTCTTAGGAGCTTGATGGAGAAAAAAATTTATTAGTGGGATACAGGTTCTATCAGTGAAGAAGAGATATATTCTGAGTGGTTGCTAGTTAGAATGATGCAACTTGACGAAGAGTCCACCCTAGAACTGACCTTTCCTCACATATTGGTTTATCAACTACATTCCACTGAGTATGAGAAATGGAAGAAGAAACTTCCATACTTGAGAGCTCAAGAGTTACATTGTGGGAACCTGCATCTATATACAACCCTAGCTCAGGACATACTAAGTGATAATATGTATTTGTTCTATCAAGACGTATTGTGGAATGATATCACTAATATAATCAACCTACCAAGGGACTACATTGTTTTTGCTACCTTCAACGTGACAGACTTGACTCCATGCTATGTGAGCCGGAAGCACTGAAGAATGAAGTCGGAGCTGCCCCAACCCCAAGAGACTAATGTGGGCTTATTAGGTGGTTAGCTGAATTGACCGACATTCATGGGGGTTGGAATTGCCGCTTATTCTCTCTCCCAATTTCTTATTTTACTCCCTTTCATATAGGGAACTTCTTATCTTTTATTTCTTTCCTAATTTTAGTTCTTGGCTATTTCTCTTCATTTTTTTATTTCTATTCCTTACATATTTCTCTTCCTTTCATATTTCTCATCCTTCATCTTCCATTCCTTGTCTTTTCCTATTCTTTTCTTAATTTTTTTTCCTTCATACTCTTATTCTTTCCTATTATAACTACTAATACCTATTAAAAATATGTTGTCTGTCATCTAGATTATAGATTTCTGTCAGGAAAACCGCTGGTGCACGTTTTCCTTTTCTAGGGTTGTATCAAAGGGATTGGTTGGTACTTTAGTTGTATCTCTCTCCTGAGGTGATGATTATCTCTCCTTTTCCTTTCTACATCCTCCCACGTCGCTTTCTATAGCCATACCTCATTGTATCCTATCAGAACATTACTTAGATTGCTATGTTTTGTAGGCTTCAGTCTACCAGCCGCCTCCCCTTCCCTTTTAGTATTCATGCCGCCCAAACCGCACCTCCTTTCTGCTGTTTCAGCCGAGAAACACGTCGTGCCTGCTCTTCCGCCGCTATCCATTTCAACACCTCACTGCCACCACCTAAGACAACAACCGTACTTGTTCTTCCTGCATTTTCACACCTCCCATTGCTTCCCTTACTATCGCGACTCTCACCAGTCATTCCAATTCATCTAACAAACGCCCCCGCTCTTGATGACATTTGCTCATGTCATTGTGTTTCACCTTTTAAATATATTGATTATAACTATTTCTTTAATTCAAATAGTAATATTAATTATTTTATTATGATTGGGGCTAACTTCACCATCAGAAATGTTGCCCGATATTACGACTAGTTAGGTAGCAAAATCACGGCGCCTGTGACCAAAGTCATCATAACATCATCCCTTTACTGACTCCCAACAGCTACCACTAATTATTAGAAGCAAAAACTAGCTGTCGATACTCTATCGAGTTTCGAGACGGATTTGAGCCCCTGCTCACCAACCATCGAAATGTATGCCACATGTTCCTTGACCCTGCAGCAGACGGTGCTCGCTATCTATTACTGAACGACATAGGATCTCTGTTCTCGCAAAACATCTCTCTTTCTGTCTCTCGGTCAAGTGGAAAGTTGAAATGGAGGCTAGCATTAATCATCATCAAATCCTTGCTTTCTTTATACCGTTCCTACTTCTGTTGAGCGCTACGACGATTTCCTCTGCTGCAAAGGTCATATAATCTCTCTCTCTCTCTCTCTCTCTGTCGCACTCTCTTATCTTTTTAATGGGATTTGGTTTGAGAGTGCAGCTGGGGCAGACGTGCTTGGTGGATGGGAACTGCGACGCGGGGCTGCACTGTGAGACCTGCGTAGCAGATGGCGGAATCCGGCCCCGTTGTACACGGATTAGGCCGTATGATCCTAAATTTATGGTAAGAATCAGTTCTAATTTTGAGGCATGTGATAGATCTAGAGAATGAGCGTGTTACGGGTGCAGGGGACAGGGCTAGCCTTCAACAAGTATGCGTGGCTGACGACGCATAACTCATTCGCGCGGCTTGGCCAGAAATCGCGCACTGGAACCCCCATCCTCACGGAAACCAACCAGCAGGACTACATCACTGACCAGCTCCAAGTATTCCCCCTCTCCCCCTCTCCATTTTCTCTTAAAAAAAGTTCATGTTTTTGGCCGCCGGGCAGCGAGCAGGCCATGGCGCATGGTTCGAACACATTGGATATTGACGCAGGGGTACCTGCGCGCACGTCAGTGCTGGCGTGCAAGTTGTCCTACCCGGCTTTGATGTCGTAGTTGTGGCATTTACTCTTTACTATTGGAGGAGCCACGCCGTGGAAGGAAACGGATGGCTTTTTATGACGACATCCGTTTTTAATATCTAATGAATAAATATATTATTGGTAATAAAAAAATAAATATATTTATAATAAATTAAAACAGAAAATAAAATTTTAATGATGTTTATGTGAAATATGTAGGATATAAAATTATATTGAAAAATAATTTCAAAATTTAATTGTTTTGACATAAAAGAATGAGGAAATATAATATTTATAGTAGTTAATGAGGTAGATAATTTTTTTTAAATATTTATATGAAATAATAGAATTATAGAACTACAACAAAATTATCGAAAAAATTAACCTGCAAAATCTAAAAGCTTGTGAGAGATATCACTTATACTCTAAAAATTGCTCATGATTAAGCCTAGGCATTGGGTGGGCAACCCGACAGGCTTGCCATAAGACCGCTTTGCAGGCTCAGCTCGGCCCACACTCATTTTGCCTTAGTCAAAGCCTGAATAAGCCCGACCCACACCTAGCCTGACCCGCACGTTAGCCCGATCTCATCAATATATTTCACGATTCAAGCTTTTAAGGCAATTAGTTTTCTTATCCTTTTTCTTCTTTATCTCTCCATAAGTTTTGTTTTTTATATTAATATCAATAAAATCTTTTATATCACATAAAAACTGTCACTTTTATATTTCTTTTAAAATGCATATATAAGCTGACAAATATATAAAAATTGAAGTCCGGGTGTTAGATATGTAATTAAATATAATTTGATGAGTAGCATATATGTAATTTTTTTTGGCGGCATTTTACTCTATTCTTTTTTTTTTTACA
The DNA here is from genome assembly GCF_001263595.1 of Phalaenopsis equestris. Classification (NCBI taxonomy): domain Eukaryota; kingdom Viridiplantae; phylum Streptophyta; class Magnoliopsida; order Asparagales; family Orchidaceae; genus Phalaenopsis; species Phalaenopsis equestris. The sequence goes on from NW_018165213.1 coordinate 206,560, forward strand.
TGTTAAGATGTTCTCAGTTTAAAATCTAATTTATTTCATAAACACATAGCTAAAATTTTTACATATAAAATCAATTTAAAACTTTTGTCACACATTCTTTCATATTTCGAATGTTCATATTGCATATTTTTTGAATATTTTAAATCAACAACATGATTTGAGAGAAAATATTAAGGATTTTGTTATTTATTTATTTTTTGGTATATCAAATCATTTTTCTTTTAAAGTCCATAGCAGCCCGCGGGCCGACCTGACCCATTTAGTAGGCAAGTCGGCCTGTGAAATTATAAATAAATCCAGGCTCTAGTCCAACTTGAGCCCACTTTGATTAGTCCTATCAAAAATTTCAACTAAGTCTACTATAACATTCCCGAAAAAAAAATATAGTACCCTAAGAAGAACATCACATATCTCAAGTTCTTTTAAAGTTATATCAATTTTAAATGCAAGCTACTGAGGACAAATAAAATTTACCTTCTTTAAATATTTTCCTCCACCCTTCCGAACTTGTTTTTTGACATGTATAGTATTCAATACAGAATATAAGCATGGAGAAAATAGAACTGAATTATTTTCTAATACAAAAGTCTAACATGAAAAATATGCAGGTATAAACAAAAAGGACAAGTTTGTAACAGTAAGTGAATCTCAGTTCAATATGTTTCACATGAATATTACATTAAAAAGATCTGCTTTATCGCAACACGCAAATCCATATATAACCTAGAACAATAAGAAATACTAATCCAGTACATTAAAATAAAAACTAAATATATCAAAGTAGGTAGAAACAACAAGATAAATGTCCAGTACAATAGATTAAAAAGCAAATACATCAATACAGTACATCAGAATATTACATCAGTACATTACATTAGAATGAAAATATAAATTTAATCTTCCTCCTCATTCATCATCATCACCAGCACCTGCCTCAGCTTCTTCCTCAGAATCTACTTCCATAGCCTTGTTGTGCTCATATAACTGGTATGGGGGATATGCAGGAAACTCTACTGATTTTTCACCCCCAATCCAATGATTTTGTCGATACATCTCTAGCTGAGCAGCACGAAACATGGCTCAATGGTCAAATCTACTTTTATTTTGTTGATCCAAATGTGACAAATGCTCATTAAATTTGTATACCTCTACTTAGAGAATTTCAGTATCATTCATTACTTTGTCTAAATGTAGAGCAAATGTGTGATGGATAAGAAGTAGAAGAACTTGACAACCCCATATCACAACCTCTCTTAACATCCACATGCCATTTATACAAATCAAATTTTGATGCAGAAATTGGTTTCAATGGATGTAGAATCTCTTCCCCACTTTAAACCATACCTCCGACATTTTGACATAAGGAAAAGACAATGGATGGATGTCCTAAACCAGACCCTACATCAATGGGGAGATCTTTTTAGATGCAAAATTTCAAATAGGATCGCTTCTTAGACACATAACTAACATTGGTAGAAGGCATTAGTTTAGCATAAATGAATAAATGCCAGGCTTTTGATATCTTATTTAATTCTGAAGCAGAGAATTTAACCAGTACTCCCTCAATAATTTTCCATTTACCTCTACCATCAGTCAAGAAATTTATCACTTCATTTAACATATCAATAGTAGAATCTGCATAAGAGAAGTAAGGAGTACTATCCAAAGTTAATAATTCATTAATGCGAGCAATAGACATGTCCACACACGATCCTCTCACAAAAAAGATATTGTTATGAGCTTCAAGTAAATTCAGATAGAATTCTCTTAGCACTGGTACCGCTGCAGTTGAAGTGTTGTAACAGAGCTTCTCCTACTTCTTACTTTTTATTATTCTATCTATCTCTTATCCAGGATTAACAAAACCTCCTTCAGCAATAAGTTACTACGAAATCACGATATCTTTCCTCAGCTGCAGTGTTAAGAAACTTAGACTTGTCAAATGAATCCTTGTTCAACCTCCCTTTGGTTTTTAGTGCAATAACAAGAGTGAGATATGCAAATCAAAGGTTCTCTTCTTCACGGATTAACCGAAAAATTCAAAAATTTCCCAGGTGAATAAGGAAATGAAAGGCTGAGATTTGGAATTTCAACTTTGGCAGAGGGATTCCAAGCTTCAAAGCTCCAAGATTGATCTAAATGCAAGAGAAAGAAAACCCCAAGTATCCCCCTAATTTCGCTTGAGAAAAGTTGGGTAGAAAATCTGGCAAAAATGACTTAAACTGGAGCTATCGGGCCGGTTTTTCTCGAGTAGAGGAAACCGGTGCCTAGGCGTCGTGATATGGGCACCAAGGCGCTCGAATTGCGGCTCCTAGGGGCAAAGGTGCTAGTTTACATCCTAGCATTTTGATGCCAGGAGTCCCTAGGTCTTCGTGAACGCACCAAATTTGTTTCAAATCATTTAAAGTGACTATATTGATTCTCTCCAAGTCTTAATTCACACTAGAAAATAAATAAATACAAACGATAATGGAAATTAGCTCATCCTACTTTTCATCACTCCTCCCTTCCTTCCAATTCCTAACAGAATCTTCTTCTAAATAGCTAATGGGTGCTTTTAAATATTTTATTGGTCAAACCCCTAGACAAGATTACTCCCAATATGTTAGCTTATGTGTTGCCAACCTCAAGAATTTCCCCGTCCTCTAAAAAACTTGTTTTCGAAACGGTGAGAGCTGCCCCAATCGAGCCCCTAGTCTTAACGAGAAGATTATCGATTCACAATCTCACATGACTTAATAAAATCAAAGCAATTTGTCTCAAACCTAAACAAACAATCCAAACAAACACTCCAATCCACAAAAAAAAATAAGACAACTCGCTACAAACACAATCAGACACAGATACAAAACTTGTGTTGCTTTTCAAAAAACGCTTGGTTTAACATCATCAGCCTGACGAATCCAAATATTTACTTCAGTTGACCCATCATTAAAACTTCATTTATTATACGCTTATTTTCACATATATAAAGTTTAAGCCTTTGTTCGCTAACTTTAAATATCATACCAGTTTTAGGATTTTTAATGTTGATTGCGCTAAAAGAATAAACTTTAATTACAGTAAATGAAACAGACCTCCTGGACTTAGGTTTTCCAGAAAATAATTTTAATCTTGTATTATATAGTAAAACCTTCTGTCTAGGTTCAAAATCTTTCTGAAGAATCCTCCGATCATGTCAATTTTTCATTCTCTTTATAAATTTTCGCATTATCATAAGATTCATTCCTAGTTTTCTCGAGTTCATTTAACTGCAATAATCTCTTATCACCAATTTCTTTCAAATTATAATTAAATTCTTTAATTGCCCAATATGTTTATGCTCATGTTTTACTGATAAGTAGCAAGCTTTGTCAAAAATTAGTCTATAAGGAGATATTCCAATTGGTGATTTATACACAGTCCTATAAGCCTAATGTGCATCGTCAAGTCTCAATGACTAATTCTTCCTGTTAGGATTAGCAATTTTTTCCAATATTCTCTTGATTTCTCTATTAGAAACCAGCTAAACTACTAGTCTGAGGGTGATATGTTGTAGTTATCCTATGTTTAATATCAAATTTTGCAACTAATGTCTCAATCCTTTTGTTCTTAAAATGGCTTCCCCCATATGTAATAATTACTCTCAGCATCTCAAAATCTAATAAAAATATTTTTCTTCAAAAATTTCACAACACTTTGAGCATCACAGCTGAGTATAACTACTGCTTCAATCCACTTAGAGACATAGTCTACAACAATCAGAATATACAAATTTCTTAGTGAAGGTATAAATGATCCCACAAAGTCTAAACCCCAAACATAAAAAATCTCAATTTCTAAAAATAAAGTTTAGGGGCATTTCATCCTGCTTAGTATGTTACATTTTTATATATATTCACATTCCTAAACATAGTAGGCCAATAAAATTTAGATTGTAAAATCTTAAATACAGTTTTATCTCCACCAAAGTATCCCCCAAACTCAGAATCATGAAATTTCTGAATAATTTTTTAGGTTTCTTTTAATGATACAAATCTTTTAATAACTTGATCCTTATATTTTTTATATAAATATGAGTGATCTCAAAAATAAGATCTTACGTCATGAATCAATTTTTTCCATTGATGATATGTTAATTCATAGGGTATAATGTCACTAACAATAAAATTCATTATGTGAGCATATCATGGAATGCACCATTCAGTAATAGCGTACAGTTGCTTGTTAGAAAAACTTTCATTAATTTCCTCTTCATAAATATAAGACTTTCCTTGATCCAATCTAGATAAATGGTTAGTAATTTAATTATCCGATCATTTCCTATCCACTACTTTAATATCAAATTCCTGCATTAGAAAGACCAATCTAATTAGTCTTAATTTAGCATTTTTCTTTGACATAAGATATATAATAGCAAAATGGTCGGTATAAACAATACATTTAGTTTCAATTAAAAAAGATCCGAATTTATTAAAAGCATAAACTATTGTCAATAATTCATTCTCACTAATAGTGTAATTAATTTGAGATTCATTAAGAGTTTTACTCACATAATATATATTTTTAAAAATTTTATCATGTCTTTGTCCTAACACTACCCCAATAGTATAATCACTCACATCACACATCAACTCAAATAATTTCCCCCAATCAGGTAAAACTATAATTAGAACAGTGACTAATTTTTCTTTTACTATATTAAAGACATTTAAGCAATCTTGATCAAAGTTAAATAGGGCATCTTTTTCTAAAAGAATGATATAAAGGTTTGACAATGTTTGAAAAACTTTAATATATCACCTATAGAATCCAACATGTCCCAGAAAACTTCTAACTCCCCGCACTGCGGTAAGAGGAGGTAGTTTAGTGATTATTTGAATCTTAGTTGGGTTCACTTCCATGCCATTTTTAGATATTGTATGTCCCAGAACAATTTCTTTCGTGACCATGAATTAACATTTTCTTAATTAAAAACAAGGTTAGTCTCTTCACTGCATTTTAACACATTTGTTAAATGGTCTAAACATGAATCAAATGAGGTTTCAAACACTGAGAAATTATCCATAAAAAAATTTATCCCTTTCTCAATCAAGTAATAGAAAATAAACTTCAGGCACCTTTGAAAGAGTAGCAGCTGCGTTACATAACTCAAAGGACATTCTTCTAAAAGCAAAAGTCTCAAAAGGGCTTATAAAAGTAGTTTTTTTTTAATCCTCAGGAGCTATATGTATTTGATGATATCCAAAATATTCTTCTAAAAATCAAAACTATCGGTGACCAACTAACCTATCCAACATTTGATTCAAAAAGGGTAAAGGAAAATGATCTTTACTAGTGGTTACATTCAATTTTTGGTAATCAATGCAAATTCACCACCCAATGGCATGTCTAGTCGGAATTAATTCATTCTATTCATTTACAGATATTGTCACTCCCCCTTTCTTAGGATACAATGTATTGGACTAACCTTAGCTCTATCTGATATAGGATAGACAATGTTTGCATATAACCATTTCAATATTTTCTTTTTAAAATCTTTCATAATTGGATTTAATCTCCTTTAAGGAAGAGGGTATCTCACTATTTTTTTTCTTAGGGTTTATCCCGATGTTGCCAGGAAGAGTTCCTTGAGGTCGATTACTAAGCGAGTTAGCAATTTGTCCCAGTTGGTTTTCTATATTCCTTATTGTTGCACATTGACTTTGTAGTTGATACCCCATTTGCAACACAACCTCCTCCAAAGTCAAATTCTTCTTCTTAAATTGTAAATTAATGCTAAAGTCTGGTGGATAAGGTCTATAGTTAGTACTGCCCAGGTTATTTCAATTTCCTAAAAGATTTACTTGGTTATTTCCCCATTGTTAGTTTTCCTCACCAGAATTAATATTCCAGTTAAAGTTAGGATGGTTTTTCCAACTTGGGTTATAAGGGTTGGAATAAAGGTTGTTTGGTTTGTTGTTAATTGCATTTAAGGTTTCAATGATGAAGTGCTAGAATCAGCCATCTGTCCTAATGAATTTTCCTCAATTACAAGAGATATTTGAGGTTGGTTTATTCCAAATTGATCTAACTTCCTAGAAATTGCTGCAACTTGAGAAAATTGAAAACACATCAATATCATGTTCACTGACTATCTTTATAGGATTTACACTTTCATGAGGTCATTGAAAATTATTTGTAGTCATCTCTTCAATTGAAGAATAAGCCTCATCAAATGGCTTCGACATGAGTGAACTATCAGTGACAACTTCAATAATAAATATAAGAGATCCTACTAACCATTATAAAAAGTTTGAATAACTAATCAATCAGACAGAGCATGATGTGGACACTTCCTAAGAAGTTCCTTAAATCTTTCTCATGCTTCATAATTGACTCACCTTCATACCGGCAAAATGAAGTAATATCATTTCTAAGTTTAGCAATTTTTGAAGGTAGGAAATATTTAGCAAAGAATTTTTAGTCTAAGTCACCCTAAATTCTATCGATTCAGGTGCTAATGAATTTAACCACATTTTAGCCTTATCACTTAAGGAAAAAAAGAAAAATCTTAAGTCTAACAGTATCGTTTGATATGTCTTTATAATGAAATGTAGTGCAAAATTCTAGAAAACTTGTTAGTGTAAATTTGGATCCTCGGACGGAGTTCCCCCAAACTGGTTGTTCTGCACTATTTGGATAATAACATGTTTCAATTCAAATATGTTAGCTTCTATGACAGGAGTTTGTATGCTTAAGTGAATTTAATCAGATGTAGGATTAGCGTAATCCTTTAATGGTTTAAGAGCATTATGATGTTCATTATGTGGTATATAATTATCAAATTTGTTTTGTTGATTATTCGTTATTTCTTCTACGAGTTGTTGAAGTCTTTTCTGTTTTTGAATTTTTCTAACTGTCCTCTCTAGTTCTGAATTGTACGATACAAGCCTCGAAGGTCCTGTACTACACTTACACAACTAAAGATTTTACTATTAATTAAAAAACGAAAATATATTTTTTATATAAATTTTCTAATTTTTATTTTTTATTCAACTAAACAAACACTTACACAATGAAACTATAATATGATTTTCCAAATCTAAGTATAATTAATTCAACTAAAGTCCTCTTAAAAGATTATTTATCATTGCTTCCCAGACAACGTTGCCAGAAATTTGATCCACTCCAAGTGTGTGTGTCACAATGATGTAAGTCCTCCTATTCTCACCAGAAACTTGATCCACTCCTTAGTAAATTGATTAATACCTTAAAATTAAATATTCTTACACATTGGGCTTTCTCACGCAAATATATGCCTAGTTTCAATAATACAGGTCTATTAAGTTAGGATATCGATCCCACAGAAAAAGTGGTAATAAAAAAAGTTCTAGTTTACTATGATAGGGTCTTAGTTTGGAATGTAATTTAAAATGGTCTTTCTAACAGTTACTCCTAAATTATTACACTAAATTCAAAGTTTTCTAACTATTCTTACTGGCTTTTGGTGATATCAAGATATGAAAGATACCAATCTCTTATGAGCGCATAAGTTGAAATGTAGGATAGGATACTAAGAATCTAATGTGGCTAGTGACAATAGGAGTATAAATTTAAGTTACCCTCTTCTGAGTGTGTAACAAAGTTTGGTTTAACTCAGTAAGCGTTTCTTCTTGTCACCCTAGAAACTCATAGGTTAAATCCCTCAATACTTATCTCCCTATCTAATTGCATTGCCTTATGGAGTACTTTTTTTTCACTCATAAGTTCAACGTGGTTTTTCCTAGTTGATAAAATCATTTTCCTGTCGAATCTTTATGGGTTTGCAACAAATTTTAACACAACAATTGATCAAATTAGTTAGTAAATTAAGCATGAAGTAAAAACCATCACATTAAGATTAAAAGTTCAATTATATATGCATCTTTGGATCCTACATATCCTATATATGCATCACAAGAGAAAGGTAAAGGAAACTTACTTACTAAGCATGAAGAACATGATGGAAACCTTCATCAAACAACAAAATAAATCCCTTAAGTATGTGATACAATAATTACAAGATAAATGTAAATGCAATACTTAGTTTTTCTTCTATTAAGAGATGAAAAGTTCCTCCCAACACTGGATTCAAGTCCTCCATGCACTGTAAAATTGATACCCATACAATAGTCTCTCAAGAACCTCACTAAGCACTCAAGAAAAGGTGGCAAACATACAATCTAAGTCTTCCTAGAATTTCTCGGCTTTCCATCACACTTTCCTTGGCTTCCCAAATGTTCCTACTGCTCCCTGGTGCTTCTCATTCATTCTTCTTCTCTTCTCCTCCTGTCAAATTCCCTGCCGAACTGCTTAAAACCACCAAATAACTCCCAAAGTCACGGTTCAACAACTGTGCAAAACGACAGTGCCTTGGCCTCAGAGCTTGGCACCTAGGCGCTGCCTTCTTTGTTGGAGGCGCAAAGTTCTGGCATCTAGGAGCCCAAAAGCTGGCGCCAGGGCACTTGAATGGAGCACCTTGGCACCCAGAATCCGGCACCAAGGTGTCAGTTATGTGAAATCCAATTTTGCTCCAATCAACTCATTTTAGCTCCTTTTCAATCCTGCTTCGCTCCAAGTGTTCTAACTGTTATACCTGCATAAAAAATATTAAAATACTTTCTTTAAAGTGCAGTTTCATCTAAAAAAAAGTTTAAAAGACAAATGAAATAAAGCATGCTTCAGGAAATCTCAATTAATCAAAGTGCAACATTGTTCTAGTAGTTAAATTCTCTTAACAGTTTGATTAGGTGGCAAGCTAAAAAAATATTTTATTTTATTAAAATTATAAGTTATTGATTTTTTTTCCAGAAACTTTAATTTTTTTATAAAATATTTAGTTTTCATTTTTATTAATAAGTGAATATTGCACTACTCTAAGACCCTCTGCCTACATAAGGCGGAAAAGAGAACAAATCATTTAACTAAATTGAATAAATACTCGTGTTCATCATTTGAGATGTGAAATTTGTTGAATTATGAGCTGCTATAAAACTATTTGTTAATAAATTAAAAAAAATGCTAATTAAGTTATATGTGAGTTCTCTTTTCTCATAATATTTTATGACTTCGAATCCTCTGGTGCCTGCACATAGTGTCAAACAATGATAAGTTTATTTTGCACGTGCTTCTTTAGTTTTCTAGAGCACTCTGAGGTAAATGATTGAAGATAATTTTTTTTCCCCTTTAAATTTCCTTGAAAATATTGTATGGCCATTATGGATGATGTCCACAACTCTAGAATAAGGCAAAGTATTTGAAATATTAGAAAATTTTAAATAATGCATGTAATTCTTGCGCATATAGTTGTGTGCAGATTTCAAATAATCTTTAAAAAGTTACACCTAATGAGATATAGTTCTACATTGATCATTTATATGTAGATTTAATTCACAAATTTATAGATAGATAGATTCATAAATTATCTATATGTAAGCTTAAGCTGTATGTATATTTATTCTTTCTTTAACCTACTTATATTAATTATGAATTTACATCAATTGTGATTTAGATTTATATTATATTGCATTTGATGTTATATATCTTATAATATACTCAATTTTGTTTTGGTTGTTGAATTATATTTCTTATAATCATTTATCTTATTACTATTATGGTTGCCCTCACTCTATTATTGTATAATCCATGCTCAAATTTTATTCAAAGCTTATCTAAACTTTGTTCGAATTTTATACAAATCATATTTAAATCTTTTTTAAATCTTTATTGAATTTAGTTTAAACCATAATAGAACATGTTTTGTGCATGGTTCGAACAAAGTGCAAATAAATTTTTAACCAAGTTTGAAGTAAATTTCAATACTGTCTCAAATTTTATTGAAATATCATTTTGCCAAACCATTGTCAATTGTAGCAAGCTTCAAATAAATACTTTTCGGGTCAAAATTAATGATAATTTGTCCAAATTAAATGTCTTTCTCCAAGAAAATAAATTAAGATCATAATTCTTTCATATTTGCTATAAGAGCCATATAGCATCAAATCTTCTTTCAAGAAATTCATAGTTATCCTAAATGCTTTTAATTTTTTAATCATATAAAAATCTTAAAGCTATTATGTGATGGAGACAATTTTAATAATTCCATCTTTTAGGATAAAATCACAAAAAAAATAAGAAATTTGAAAAAATGCACGAAATATTAAGAATTTAAAAAATAGTCCTTCGAATCAACCTGTGGCCTAATAGTTAAATGCTTAAACAATTCGAT
>NW_018165213.1:216887-221878 GCF_001263595.1 Phalaenopsis equestris
TTTTTTTTTACAGAAAGGGACTCCCTCCTCCCTAATCACCATAGTTGTCAGAGGCGCCTGGAAATGAGATTGCACGATTATAATACTTGCACGAAAACAAAATTAAGTTACTCGAGTTGAAAAATTCAATTTGTCTCTCAGCATCAGATTCAAGAAGGGGCGTTGATAATGAGGGCAAGTTGTCTCCATGAATGGATTTACTACCATAAATTTCTTGCCCAACAGCTTAAGCTTGACCCTCACCTTCTTCCACTTATTTGCACTATTCAAGCCTCTCATCTTCTCAGCCATGACAGCCTCATCAATGACATTAAAATTGCTGGCTTCCATTTTTCTAGGTTGTTGAGTGCATATGGTTGAAAATGAAGGGAAAGAAAATCTAAGGAACTCTTGAAACTTTCTCTACAGATGGAACAAGGTATTTTATGGAAATAAATCATACTAATATTGATAAAATGATAAAAAGTTGAATTCTATAATCCTTAAATTCTCTCGTCTACTCTATCACATTAGTTAAATGCTAACTACAACTGTATTGAGTTCTTTGAAGTGCAAATAATCAATGAAGTTAGCTCAAAGAAGAGTTTTACTCGTCCAAACAAATGAGCAAGGCATTAGGCTAATTCTTAAAATGAGTAGTACAATTTATCTCATTCTTTTCTTCCTTTTATAAATACCTTTTAAAAATATAAGAGAATTGAAGAACTAAATATATATATTATGCATAGATCTATCGAAAAAGAGAACTATAAAAAAAATTGTCTAGTTGAGTCCAAGGGAACTCACCAGGATAGGGAGTAGTATGAACTTAGCCAAACCAAGTTTACCGACAAACTCACCTACAGAATCTTGGAGTAGCTCACACAACTAAATTCAAGGCATCAACTTACTGGGAATGAGGAAGTCCCGCATGCTAATCTAATTATAAAAATTTTATAAAAGTTGAAGGATTACTCATTTCAGTGATGCTATAGACTCATTTGATCAGAACAACCTAGATAACCCGTTGCATATAGGGAAAGCACTCTGCCAATGCTTCAAAAGGAGCTAGTGACTCCCACAACTGGCAATCGATTACACATAAAAGGCAATTACTCCTAACAACCAATTATTTTTCTTAATTTTGGTTCGAGTTGAAGTCCATATTAAGGGTACATTACCTTTTGTACTATTTTTTTATATTTATTATCCATAGAGCTCATTCCATAGCTTTCTCAATAATATTAAGACCCTAGTTTCTTATCTTCAATTAGAGGATTTTGGGAAGAGCCAATGATTTGAGTTTGAGTTCTATTAAGTCATAGATTTTGTAATTTTATGCTTATTTGACGGACTTTCTTCTTTCTATCTATATCTCTCTTATAATTTTGTGCTTCCTTTGGCTTATTAGGACTATAGTATAACCTATGAATAGATCAGGATTCAATAATATATCTAGTGAGCTTCATTTTAGCAAAAAATAATCTATTAATAACCTACCAATCTATATTATTCGAAGCACTCATCAATTTACACTTTCTAATTGAAAAATTTATTAGAATCATACACTCCATCACTAGAGGGTTCCTCTAAGTTTTCAAAATGATTTGTTATACTATGAAGTGTATCTATCTTTTGTTGTCCCATTTACTCCCATTCCTTTGAAAAGTGGCCTCCTAAAGGGCTGATTTTCTTTAGCATTTGAGTTGATCTCATCATCCTTTAAATTATGACTCATGGGTTATGCATTTGCAGAAGTTGGGAAGGGATTTCTAAGGGCTAGCTTTTGTATTTTTGCCACCAAAATAGCTTTTTAGTTTTTGCAGCTCTTGACTTTGATCACTACTCTCATTAAATTAGGCTCTACTCTCTTCCATAAGTTCTTAGTGACTCAAAATACTCTTATGGATCCTAATATCTATTGCTTCTAAAATCCTATTTATACCTTTAGCTTACTTCATTACTTGGGTAGCATTTTGTTTAAGTACAAGCTTCACATGATCTAGACAAAAAATTTGCCCCTTTCTCAAAGATTGACTATTTTTTTTAATTATATTCAATGATCTCTTTATGCAATGAGATGTGTCATGCATGCATTTCTAATTTGTAAAGCCTTTGCTCTAGTTTTTAGGCAAGCATACGACATAAATTTTTTGTAGTATGTTTCCTACATTGAATTGCTTGTTCAAAGTAAAAAAGTTAATTTACATATGAGAGTTTGCACTCAAGGTAGGTTTCTACTTTGTCTTTGGAGAAATCCCTTAGGATTTAATTAATATATAATAAGTTCTCACATAAACTGTAGGCTAGGCTCTTTTGAAGTAACTAATTACAACTTGATACCTAATATCGTAGGCTTCCTATATAAATTCAATAACCTATAATTTTTTTATCATAACAAAAGAAATTAACAACCTCTAATGTCAAAAATTACCCCTTTGTAAATAATAGATCTACTAATTACAAGCACTGTTGGTTGAAGCTCCATACTAACGCTGATGCAATTTTAGGAGGATGATCCAAGGCCTTCACGTGCTATGGTGTGAAAGCTAATTATGCAAAGAATGCTCTTGAGTTCCTGGAATGGTTTTATTGAAGGTAGTAGCCAAGAGGAAGGAGTCATCCAGGGGTCTATGTCATGGCCAATCATAGAGCTGCCTTTGGAGATTTGGATCAAGAATTTTTATTTCAAAGGATCCAAAGCATGAAACTACTTGGAAATGTTAGTAATATCGTTAGATACAATTTGTAGTTCTTGTTATAGAGGTTTAAAGGGGTGTGAAGGAGATAGAATGTTTTAGAATGTTAGGGAAATGTTTGAAGATTAAATTTAGAGTAGATAATGAAATAACAAGATTTTTAAGGGGTTATTAGGAGAGAGGATAGAAAAGTAGGTTAAGAGTCTTTTTAGTTTGGCTGATAGCCTTAAGAAGGGGTTTAAAATTTTCTTAGGGCTTAAATTTGAGAAAATACTATAGATTGATACGTGGAATATGGGGAAAAATATGCTTAAGAAAAATTGGGAGAGAGATCAATAAGGTGCAAGAAAGGTGAATTGAGCAAGAAAGGTGGAATTGAGCCACCCCAATTAGCTTTCCTTGATGGAGTGCCACGCCTCCATACTTTTAAATCAAGCTTGAAGTTTTTAAAGTATAAAAAAAATATATATATAAAGTATTTATTTGTGAAAATAATAAAGTAATAAATTGTTTAAAATTTAAAATATTTGTGGTAAAATTTTGAATTCTAAGCTTAATGTTTTAGGGATACGTACATACTGACCACCCGAAACATTGATGCTTACAAATTGACCACCAAGGTGATTTTTTTGAACTACCAACTCGATTTATTTATGCATGCTACAATAAAACTTTTGAGAATTTCATACAAATTAAAAGTATAAGTTGGGGTTTTACCATGAATTTTGATATTTGATTGAGAATTTGAAAAATGGATGAAAGAGGATGGTTGATTTGTAATTAGCAAGTTTAGGGTGGTCTGTGTGTAATTGCCCTTATATTTTTTTAGTAGTTTTTTATTTTCAAAAATCCATTTATGGCTATTTATTGTTGCTTTCTTAACAATGATATATGAGCCCTTTTATCTTGTCTTGAATAATTGATATTGATGTTGATTCTGTAGTGAGGCCTTGAGAATTAGTTTGACATTTATATTAAAAACATTTTGTTATAACAAAAATTCCATCACTCTATAGTACTTCACGTGTGAGGATCATACTTTGTGGGTACAAGTTAGCATGTTGGAAGTGGAATGAAGTTAATGTGCATTTTCTTAAATTTCAAAACCCGAAGTCTTTGCTATCAATGTTTCAAAGAATAAGGCAATACCTGTCATGTCAAAATGCAAGTTTAAAGTGAGGAGATAGGGAGATTGGATATAAGTTGATCAACAGAGCCATCAGTATATTATGAACATTGGTTTAAATGTTATAGCTTATTTATTTGACTATAGGTTCATTGGATTTGGATTCTTTTCATGTATGATGATATTGTAGCTGTTAAATTCATCCATTTAGTTCATTTTGCATGACAAAATTTTGCTTTGACTCTTGAACTAGCCATAACAAGTGAATTGGATGTTCAAGAGGATATAATTGGATTGCTTGGAAATTCTGTCTTGCCAATCTCATGGGTCAAAAAAAGGTAAAATAGATTTTTTTTTCACTCCAAATGATATAATGCACACTATTTTGAACAATGTCATTTGATCAACAAATATTGAATATGCTACTTCATTTGAAATATTCTACAAAAAAGTTGTTATGCTAATCTACCATTCAATGTGTTATAAAAGCATCCTTGCTAATCCCACCACTAAGTGGAACCATTTCTTAAAAAAATCTAATATCACATTGCCACATAAATGGAACAAAAAAGAAAGGTAAAACATTTGATTGTTTTAGGAATACATATGGACCGATGTTATTTCATATAACTTGATATTGGGTTTTCTTTTCAATTATCTAATATATCTTTCTTATGTATATTTAATTTGGTTTTAATCTTATAGTACATATGATTGTTCTAGCAAACTTTAATCCAAACTTCAATTCTTTCTCCAGTGGTCATTTTTATTTACTTTTCTTTCATTTTTACATGTATTTTTCTTTGGTTATTATGAAATTGCACATACATATGGTTATATTTATTATATGAATATGAATAAATATGCTTTTACCTCAACACCTTTTTGGTTGCTTTGTTTTTTTATAAATAAAATCACTTTGTTTTTACATGTATTTTTCTTTGGTTATTATGAAATTATCATATTTACAGGCATGCCTCTCACAGTTTCTTAATCAAAGGCAACAGACACTTAAAAAAATTTGCAATACAGTAGTTTTATTGGAATATTGCACATACATATGGTTATACTTATTATATGAATAGGAATAAATATGCTTTTACCTCGACACCTTTTTGGTTGCTTTGTTCTTTTATAAATAAAATCACTTTATTTAATAAATTTGTAAACATTAAAACCCCAAGCTA
>NW_018165213.1:221978-222576 GCF_001263595.1 Phalaenopsis equestris
ATATATATATATATATATATATATATAAACAAGTTCTAAACCAATATTAAATACCATCATAATCCCAGCAACCAGCCATTGACGTGCTCAAAGAAATCCAAGCATTCCTTGAAGCAAATCCTTCAGAAGTCATCACGATATTCATTGAAGACTACGTCAAAACCCCTCAAGGCCTCAGTAAGGTCTTCACTTCCGCTGGCCTCATAAAGTATTGGTTTCCTGTATCTCGTATGCCAAAGAATGGTGGTAACTGGCCGTTACTCAGTGACATGATTAACAAAAATCAACGTTTGATTGTCTTTACATCAAAATCAGCAAAAGAAGCTACTGAAGGCATTGCATATGTGTGGAGATATGTAGTAGAAAATCAATGTATAAATTTTACTAAAAAAGAGGCATTTTTCCTTCTAGTTGGGCTTTTGGTGAATTTGATATCTTCTAATGTGCAGATGGAGATGGTGGTATGAAGGCAGGTTTTTGCCCAAATCGAGCAGAGTCGTCGCCCATGAATGCCACATCAAGATCACTTGTTCTGATGAACTATTTCCCTGATATTCCTGATCTTGTAGAAGCTTGTAAGGAGAATTCAGCTCCTCTT
>NW_018165213.1:222676-223219 GCF_001263595.1 Phalaenopsis equestris
TTGTAGAAGCTTGTAAGGAGAATTCAGCTCCTCTTATTGACATGCTAAACACTTGCCATAATTTTTCGGCAAACCGATGGCCTAATTTCATAGCTGTGGATTTCTATAAGGTCCTTTCCTTTTTCATGTTAATCATAACAAGAAGTTTATTCATTTTCCATAATTTTGTTGTATATATGATCGATGCTGCCACATGCTACAGAGAAGTGATTTAGGTGGAGCTTCTCAAGCTACAGATGAGGCCAATGGACATTTAATTTGTGGATGCAATGACATTTCTTATTGTCAGGTATTGACTTTTTTGCTTCTGTAGATAAAACATTCTGGTTGTTGGAACGCAAGATTTTTTTGGACAAATTTTACCCTGGTTGATGAAATTCAAATGTTAAAATTAATATAATCATCGTCATATTTTCTTCTTAAATATGTATTATGATAAGGGGTGTAAACGGGCCGAAGACGAGCGAGCCCAGGCCCAGCTCGTGTTCGACTCGTTCATATTTTGAGCTCAAATAGTGTGTTTGTGTTCGGCCCGTTTGCTTA
>NW_018165213.1:223276-228129 GCF_001263595.1 Phalaenopsis equestris
ATAGAGAGAGAGAGAGAGAGAGAGAGAGAGAGAGAGAGAGTTGTATTCGTGTTCGGCTCGTTAACTTAACTAGCGAGCTAAACACGAGCTGCTCGCGAACAACAAGCTGTTTTGACAGCCCTAATTATGATCTACTTCTTCACTGCAGAGTAATGCCTCATTTGGCTCATGTGGTGTGGCTCCAAAGGCAGTAAATATTCTTACTCAAGGAACTGGCGGGAAGACAAAAGCTATTTCTTCAATGGGTCAGATGTCTTATAAGGACAAATTGCTATGGATGGCTGGATCAGCCTTGGTCATCCTATTGGTCAACATGCAGCCATAATATCTCTGGTGGAAACAAATAATTGTAATGCTAATCTAGCCTTCTGCTTTCATTGTGTTATATTTGTTGGGTTTTGGTATTATTATTAGATATGATTTATTCTATTTAGTCTTTAATTCAATAATAACAGCCAAGGTTGGAATCATGTGTTTATATACTACTAACTAAAATTTTAAAATTTACCAAAAAAGGGCATTTACATACATACAACCTAATTTCTATGCATTTATATATCTAACACTTACATTTATACCACCCAAATATTTGATATCATATAAAAAATAACACTATCTTAACTTCACAAAAATGGATGTTACCTTAGGGTGCGTATGGGGGGACTTATCCGCGGCTTATGTATTTTGAAAACACGGGCGTTTGGTTTTCGCGGTTTCAATGCATCTCATTTTTTTGTTATAACAGTATGTGGCCCGCGCCCTCAGGGTCGCAGGCCAACATTTTGATCTTTTTTTACTTTACTTACCCTCTTCCTGTCGCCTTCCCCAGCTCGTGCCCTAGTTAAAAATTTTGATCGCTCGTGCTTGCTTTCTCACTCGTCTTACTTTTCTCTTCCTCTTATCCCCTGCGATCCACTCTCGCTGCGCTCAGTAAGTACTTACCCTTGGTTTTTTTGTTTACCATAACAATAGAGGATTGCGTGTGGATGGCTTTGACGGATTGCGTATTAATGGAGGATTTCGATTTTTAGGGAGAAACTTTCTCCTTGCAATTTTAAGGGTGAAGCATTGAATGGCATTTTGTGGTATTTCTGCTTCATTGGGGATTTCAATGTGTTCTATTTTGAGATGGTTTTTGTTTCCCTTAATGGAATGTCGATGTGTTATGTGGCATTTCAGTGATATTTTTGCTTCATCATTCTCTACTTAAAATACTTCTATAACGGGAAGCATTTAATGACATTCTCTGGTATTTTTGTTTCATTGAAATGTCGATGTGTTCTGTGGTATTTCTGTTTTGAGTATGTTGGATGCATGACAAAAATGATGCAGATTGTTCAATGATGCAGAGAAAAATTATCATGCCACAAATAAATATGAAGGAAATATAGAGAATGTATTTATCTCTACATATAGATAACTCTTTTTCCTCTAAGAAAAGCATTTTGAAATGAACGCTTCACAACAAAATGGAATGTTGCCTGTTTGCTTCTTGATAATATATGGTCCATCTTAGGTGGATCCAACCTTGATGATAAATAGTTCCTAATCTTAGTTGTAGTAGACTAGTTGTTAAAGGCAATCTAAAATTGGTTTCCTTTCAAGCATCCCAAATTTGGATAGCATATTACCAAGTCAGTTTTACTTTGGATTTGTTCGATCCTAGGTGGATCCCAAACCATGGATAAAACTGATCTACAACAACAAACCTTCCTTAGAATTAAATAATAAGCCTTAAGACTTCGAGGTAGCTCTTTTAGCATAACGTAAATCCTCAGCTTTACTTTAGGCCTTTTTTGCATAACGATTTTACTAGATTGATGGCTCGACACTGGGAGGTTTTTTGCTACTTCGCTGTAATAGCAGTTATTTCTATTGTGAGGAAATTTTATGTGAATCTTCTTGAAACTCTAGAGGATGAGGTATTTTTTTGAGAAAGGGGAGTTGAGTTCATTCCGGACAGGATCAATGTGCTATATGGTTTACCTCCTGCTTTGGATTAATACTATTTAGAGTTTGAGCCTTCTAAGTCAGAGGTAGATGAGATTATTGCTTGCCTTACAGATGGGCGAGGAGATTGGAAGATCAGGAACGAGCATAAGGTAAAATTTTCTTCTTCTACACTTAATGCCCCATCGAAGGCATGACATTTATTTATTTCTGCTCGATTACTTCCTTTGAATCATTTGAGCGATGTGACTCGGGAGAGAGCCATTTTGAGTTATGTAATGTTGGTTCACTCCTATTCAAGGCCATTTACACCTTCACCAGAGCTAGTTCTTATGTAGGTTTGGGTTTCCCTTCCCTTATCTTTACTATCTACAAAGGATCTGGAGTGAATTATGAAACTTGAGAGAAGTAACTAAAGCCACTCAAGCCTCTTGGAAAGGCTAATGTGGACATTTATAAAAGATCTCGATGTGCAACTTCTGATATTCCATTTACTTCTACCTCTAGACCTTCTACCTTCAGTGCTACTACTCCACCTCCTAGTACTTGAAAATAACTTTTAAATTGAACCCTGGAATTTCAATAAGATATGTTCTTAATGCAATGCAAGCTTCAAGATAATGAGGATCATTGGAGTCACCTAGAACAAGAAATGAGAAGGAAGAGTGACCATGAATCTAGCTTCAATACTTCCTTGGTGAGTTTTATGGATGGTGATCAGAGAGTTGAGTTTTCTAGTTATCCTCACTACGCTCTTTTTGAGTGCAGAAAGATGATGGATGAAGATGTAGATGATGATGAGGAGGAGGAGGAGGATGATTAGGGAGTCTTGATTATTTTTCTACTA
The DNA here is from genome assembly GCF_001263595.1 of Phalaenopsis equestris. NCBI lineage: Eukaryota > Viridiplantae > Streptophyta > Magnoliopsida > Asparagales > Orchidaceae > Phalaenopsis > Phalaenopsis equestris. The sequence goes on from NW_018165213.1 coordinate 226,074, forward strand.
TTGTTCTTCCTATATATTTAGTTTGTTTTAGTACTCTTTGATGTATGTTGAACACATGTACTATATTTACTGTTCACTCTTGCTCCAGTTTAGTTTATATTTCCTGTGTGTTAGAGTAGTATTTTACTTCAAAATTTATATGTTATACATGTTAATTTTAGATGTACAATTACTCAACACCTGTTTGTACTACTTGCACCTGTACTGTTTCCATGTTTAGTACTCTGTTATAACTAATTTTGTTAAATTTTTCTTTCTTCACACTTGTTATATATTTTGATGTTTTACACAACTTAAACATTCAAGTTTGAGGAAGGGAGAAAATTTTTTTAAAACTAAACTTTATTTGTTCTTAATAAACTATATATTTTCAAAATTATTTTAACATAACATGTGGTATGTGGTGTTAACTTTAGATAATTATATTTTTTAATTTTATAAATGTAATAGTGAACTTAAGTAAAAGTTTTTGGTAATAAATGGTAATTCTAAAGTTAAGACATTTAGTATAAAAGTATCAAAATATGCTTTTACTATTCAAAGTAAGAAAATTTGTATTTTTAAAACACTAAGGATTTTAGATCTACTCTCTAAAAAGAATTAGAGTCTCTATGAAAAATCATTAATTTACTAATACACATTATTAAGTTTAGAAATGTGAGAAGTTTTTAACTTTAGGAAGAGAATAGTGAAGTTTAAAATCATTAAAAGCTGTTCAGATATAACAATCCTCACATAAAAAGAAAAGTGAAGTTTAAAATCATTAAAAGCTATTCAGATATAACAATCCTCACATAAAAAGAAAAAAAAAGTAAGGATTAAAAACGATCCTGAAAGAAAAAGAAAAGTAAAATCAAAAGAAAAAGAAGAGCAAAATCAAAAATCTGTGGGGAGAAGCTTGAGGAGATGCCTAGTTAAAAATTGGTTTCACTTGAATTATCTTAAAAGAAAACGCTTATTTACACTTTCGAGCTTATTCTTAATTTTAAAAGAATTATTATCTTTATTAATAGAGTTCTCATATAATTCTTTTCTTTTAATTCTTCTAAGATTCCTTAATGTGGCAAATTATAATTATTTTTGAAATGAATAGAAAATTAGAATTTCTAATTTGATTACTGGATATCCTTACATTTTAGTTTTAACTCGAGTTATTGAAAATTTTTCTAAAAGTCTTACTTTCACATTTATGGAAGAAAACTATAAGAGTCTTGAATTGAAATGTACTATCATAAGTTATTATATTTGGTTCATATAGTACAAGAGTTACTTGAGGGTAAGTAATGTTTAAGTTTGGGGGAATTGACACGCCTTAAAATTACCTTATTTTATATGTGTTTTTCATGTTCATTTTTATGGATATTGCGTTTTAATGAAAGATATTTTGTGTGTTTTTTATTTCAGGTACAAGAAATGGAGTTTAAAAGCGAAAGAGCAAATGAAGCCAAATAACAAAAAAATTGACCTGACGCCTAGACGCTAGAGACACTTATGTATCTATTCAATGAATTTGGACGAATTTTGAGAAGGTGCCTGAAGTGACTCTTGGTTATTTTTAGAGCTTTATATATAGGAAGCATTTCTACACGTTTAAGAAGAGAGGAGGAGAGGAAAGTTGTTTTTGGGTAGGTTAGACCACTATTGGGGTGGACGACCACCATAGTGAGAGTGTGGTGATTTTGAGTGTTTATTGATTCTTGTGAGTCTTATGAAGTCAAGTTCAGTCAAGAAACTTTAGAGAATTACTTGTGGAAAAATTTGTGATGGTACTTTCACTAGTTCTTAATTTACTTTGCAAATTGGACATTTGTGATGTTAAAATCTGTTGTGAAATATAATGAACTGGTGAGCTTTGATTTAACCCAACTATTGAGTATCACTCTATCGGTCGTCAACATAGAAAAATGATATATATATATACACGAGCCGGCCTGAGTGCATCTGCTTTGCAGAGCTCGATCGAGTGGATATGCACATGAAGGCGGCCAGGGCCATAGGACTTTTCTATTGACTATTCTTAAAAAATTAGACATGGAACCCTCACCATTAGAAACTC
>NW_018165213.1:228139-228531 GCF_001263595.1 Phalaenopsis equestris
ATTCTACACTCTTCTAGAAACTCTACACTCTTCTCTATTCAACTTGGAGTTCCACATATTGGTCCTAACCTCTAACACTTAGTAGGTGGGGTCACTATAGGGAAAACTCAAGTTGATTTACCCTTAGGACTGCTGGACCTTAAGGTTGACCCTGGGTGTTGGTTTAGGGCTAAGGCACTCACTTGCAATCATTTACACTCACAATAACTCACTACCTTAAACCTAGAATTGCTAGGTTCTGGTCTCTTGATACTTTTGGGAGACTCCTGTAGGTGGTCCCCTAAACCCATTAGCCCTAGGCTAGGGTTTGGCTAAGACCACTACATAGATGACCCCAAATTAGGGTTTCTATTGGTCCATGACTTATTAATGGTGGGTTTGTGTCCAACTCT
>NW_018165213.1:228565-229414 GCF_001263595.1 Phalaenopsis equestris
TACCTAGAAGCCTTTAGAACCCCAAATTTGGCCAAAATTCCCAAATTTACTCAAAATACCTAACTTGGTTCAAAAATCATTTCAAACACCTTGAAAACACCCAAGCTACCCAAAATCCCCAAATTGGCCAAATTACCAAGATACCCCTCTTTAGCCCAAAATTCCAAAAATTCTAAAAAATCCCAAAAATTCTCAAAACCTCTCAAATATTCCCAATTTCAATTTTCTAAACTATCACATGACCCAATTTGGCCAATTTGACCATCTTTGATCAAAACCCCCAAATTGCCCTTTAAAGGCTCATATTTTCCCCAAATTACCTCAAATGTCTAGCAAATTGGTCTTAATTTACCCCAATTTCAATTCTAAAGTCAAATTCACCCTTGATATGACCAATCTAGACCAAATCCAAGCTTAATTGGTCCATCATTTGGACCCAATTTTGATTTAAACCAAAAACCCAATTTTGGCCCTATGACTTGGTTCCACCAAATTGAACCCATAGACCACTCAATTGGCCACACTTTATGTTGAAAAACCTTCATAAATTCCTCATACATCAAAACTGACCTTCAATTGGCCTTGGTTAGCTATGGTGAGACCTCAAGTTTATTTGATTTCAACCTAAGTCCAAAAAGCCCCTAAATTGCCCTAAATTGGCCATGTCTCAAAATCTCACCCAAATTGAGGGCCTTAACCTCAAAATTTCCACTGTATCCCTTCATGAAAAATCTTCACAACATCCCCCTTGATCATATGGACCATTCAATTTGGACTTAGCCTAAGGGTAGCCCATCCTAGACCCATGTCTAGACCAACTTGCCCAAATTGACCAAATTTCAAAAATCC
>NW_018165214.1:0-2310 GCF_001263595.1 Phalaenopsis equestris
GCCGTAGTGAAACAGATGCTCTCTTGAGGTAAAACCAATATTTCGGACACATTCACGTGGTTTGTTTCATCGTCCAGAGTCGTTCAGACAAGTTCATTGGTGTTGACCTCACTTTTGGTTGAGGTTTAGTTTTTCCTCTTTAATAGCCTAAGGTCTAGCCATAGGACTTTATTATTGACTATTCCTAGAAAACTATACGTGGAACCCTCACCATTAGAAATTCTACACTCTTCTCTACTCAACTTAAAGTTTCACATATTGGTCCTAACTTCTAGCACTTAGTAGGTGGGGTCACTATGGGGGAAACTCAAGATGAGTCACCGTCAGGACTGCCGGACCTTAAGGTTGACCCTGGGTGTTGGTCTAAGGCTAAGGCACTCATTTGCAATCACTTGTACCCACAATCACTCACAATCATAAACTCAAACTCACTTTTAATATGACCAAACTAAACCAAGTCCAAGCTTAATTGGCCCAAGATTTGAGCCCCCAATTTGACCATATGACCTAATCTTACCAAATTGAACCTATAGCCTAGTTAATTATCCTCAATAAATGTCGCAAAATCTTCATAACATTCCTACACATCAAAATCAACCATCAATTGGCTATGGTGAAGCCTCAAATCCATTTGATTTTGGCCTAAATCCAAAATTCCCAAATTTAGCCCCAAATTGGCTAAGTCCCCAAATTGGCATCCAATTCATGTTTAAAACTCTTCATAGGGTCCCCATTGAGCATTTACAACATTCAAATTGGACTTAGCCCAAAGCTAACCCTAGCTAGACACAAGCCTAGCCCAACATGACCAAATTGACTAAAATTCAAAATTCCCTCAAATTGACCCTTCAATTGAGCACAAAACCACTTCCATCCTTCACCAAATTTATTTCTTATGATCATCTACACCAAATGCAACATTTATTTGGGCCAAATGAAATGGCTAACCTAGCCCAAACCCAAGTCTTGGTCATTTGCACCCATTTGGACCCATGCACTAAATGTGACCTAACCACCCTAAAGTCACCAAATTAACTCCATCACAGTCATTAGTTGAACTTAGTGACCATTCCAAACACCATGCAACCACCTAAATCAAGCCATGGACCAAAGGTCCCCCAAATCAAGGGATATTATTTCCAAAAATGCACGTGCTTAAGATATCCTTACCAAAATTAGGTATCATTGCACTAAATTGCTGTGACATATTCCCCTGCGTTCCCTGAGCTCCAAGCCACCTCCCCCTAACCAGTCGGCCTGCCCCCCCCTGGCCGGCGGGCCTGCCTAGTGGCCAGAAAAGCTCAAAACCAAGAGCCACCCGCATGGCACCTCACCCAAATCAAACCTAGAGGCCAGCTCATCCAAATCAAATTGAAGAGCTCCTCTGCCCTCCACCTAAGCACCACAATGCACCCAAACTTGTGCCCTGAGAGCCACCCCATGACCATTTTTATAAAAATTCACCTCCACGGCCATGGGAGGTGTGCTAAAATTTTCTCAGAGAGAGCTTCCCAAATCACTCACAGAGCTTCCTTGAGATCTCCACAGCCCATTCCAATCATTTCATTGCCTTGATTCCCTCTGTATAACCCTAATTTTGAGCTTAAAAATTAAGGCAGAAACAAGACATCTCTCGCCACTCCACCAAACTTCAATTACCTGTGTTCACACCTTCACAACAGTAAGAGAAGACAAAGCCCAATCAAATTACTCTCTGAAATAGCCTCCACCATAGCTCTAGATCAACACCTGAAATCGAGCTTGGTTGAATTCATACCTAGGCTTTACACCACAGCAAGAGGCTTAATCCCTAGCCTCCTTAAACCCAAACAAACGTGTTGAGCACCTCTAATTGAAGCCTAAAAACTCACCTCCACAGCCATGGTAGGGGTGCTGAAATTTCCTTAGCGAGGACTCTCCAAACTTCCCACAGAGCTTCCCTAAGATCTTCTCAATGCATTCCAACTATTTCCTTCCACTAATTCCCATTGTCGAAGCTCAATTTTGAATGGATTACCAATGCGCCGTCCGATCTTCTCAATGCGCCGTCCGATCATGCGTATATTGAATGAATTACCAAGATGAAATCGGACAGCACTTCAGGACATAAACAGCGGGATGCGTGGCTGCTGGCGTGGACGGCGGCGTCAAATAGAAGTGCGCCGTGTGGAGTTTCAGAGCTGCCTAGGATCTACATGGTGTCGCGTGGATAAGTAGAAAAATAGGGCTTTTTCTATTTATTTAAACTCCCTAAACTTCAAAAATCCATAACTTTGTGTAGAAAAATCACAAAAATAAAATAAAAATACC
>NW_018165214.1:2450-3244 GCF_001263595.1 Phalaenopsis equestris
CTTAAAATAATCATGGAAATTAGCATATTGATAAGAGAATTCTAAGAAAATTTTGGAAGGTCTACTATGATTAGAGGAGCTTTTGAAAATAATTCCATGGGTCAAGTCATTTAAAATGCACTTAAATTTTACAAACACTAAATCACTAAAATAATTAATTTTGGAAAATATAAAAATTTAAATGACTTGATTTTTTATCTCCACTGAAGTCTATGATCCAGAGAACTCATTATAAAAAGTTCAAAATATTTTGAGTTTATTTGATAACTTAAGTTGATTTTTAAAGATAAATATCACTTTTGACACTTAAAAAGGTTTTTAAAAATCAAAATAAACTCAAAAAATTATGTTAAAAATCAAAATAACCTCAAAAAATTATGAAACTTAGTTTTTTGAGTTCTATGTGATCAGGCATATTTTATAAAAATAAACTAATATTTAGAATAAAAACTTGATTTTTAACCTATTTTAAATATTTAAAATAATTAAAAATTGATAAAAAAAACACAAAAATGACAAAATTCATGGAAATGTTCTAAATTGTTTCCTAATCAATTAAGAACAATTAGAATATTTTTACTGATTTTCTAAATAAAGATATTGAATTTCAAAGCTTAAAAATAATTTTTAAAGGCTAAAAATGAGTTTTTAACTAAAATAATTCCATTAAATAAAAAAAATCAGAAAAATATGAAATTTGCTCCTCTGGGTTCTCTAACCTTAGAGAGATTTTTCAAAAATACAAAACTTAATTTTCATCATTTAAAATATTTTATTTTTATTAAATAACCCAT
>NW_018165214.1:3886-14369 GCF_001263595.1 Phalaenopsis equestris
GGCCAAATCAAAATTGACTAAATGAGGATTAGAGAAATAAACATAACATAATCAAACATCCTTAAAACACCACTAAGCCCAAATTAGGTTCCAAACAACACTAACTGGCCTCTTTAGGGGTCTTCACCCACATAATTCTTAAATTGAATCACAAGTGATAATTACCCTTTTCTTAGGGATAATTGAGACATCAATGTTCACTGAGTAATAAGGGTATTTACAGGATGACTTATTAAGCAACATAATAAGTTTAGAACAACTCGGGATTTTCCACCAGGCAGCGAGAGAGTAGCACGGATCTGTTTCTTTCTCTAGATCTTTTGGATGTCTTGAAGATCTACTAAACTTAATATGTTTTGCTTAACAAAATCATCCTTAATTAAAAGGACTCGCCAAAATACAACATAGAGTTAGGAAAACTACCAAAACTTTACTTTTTCTGCTCTCCATAAATGCCTTAACATGCATTTTAAGTTTCAGATGGTGGAACGAGAAGGCTCGCCAGGTACGCTATTACAGTTTTCAGCGTTGCCTTTCTTGTAATTTCATATTATACTTTTATACCTGCAAATTTGCATGCTAAACAATGACGCAACCCTGCATGAAAACTAAAACTATCAGGATAGCCACAAAACCAAAACCAAAATAAAAACAAAAACTAAAATTAACCAAGATAAAATTTACCCCCACAACATTCAAAATATAAAACAACTTAAAATTTAATCGCAAACATCACACAAAACTACAATTACAACTAAATTAAGATGTCTCTATCAGAGGATCGGGAATTCCTCGGAGGAGGTAACCTACGGTTGCTAACGAGGATTCCCACGATCTAAATGAAATTATGGAACTCATTAAGTTGAGTTTAGTAAATTCATTTGGACTAAGTGATTCCAATAGAAAATAGTGGTGCCGGGATGATGGAACCGTGAGATTTTGACCGGTGTCGCTTTAATCAATTTTAATATGCCCATAATAAAATTTAAAGAACTTTAAACATAGGGTCACCTGATTTGATATTATAACCAAATGACCTAGAAAACTTGAACTCTGCTACAACGAGGAGCTCGGAGCTTACATGATGGGCGCACGACCATCTTCAACAGCAAAACCTGTCTTCCCCAGTTAAACCAATCTTCCTTCCTTAGACTTAAACAACAACGTCATAGAACTTTGAGGTTTCTTGCTTATGCAACGTAAATCCTTACATCATCTTTAGGCCTTTGCATAGCCCTATTATACAATAGAAGCCCTAACTTGTCTTAGGATTCTGAGGTTATCTTTTGTCATGACCTAAATCCTCATATTTTCCAAGCTATTTGTGTGATTGTCTCACATGAATGTAAGTCCTAACTAATAAAATTGGCAGGATGAAACACCTAAATATTTCTCCTCAAAACTGAAGCCAAACATTAGGATAGCTTGGGAAGTCACCGAGGTTCGCCTCTGGATCCATGACATCCCCTAGTTCTTTCTCCTTTGGATTCTATAATAAAATGTTCCAAATTTGAACCAATCTCCTTTCACACCTCTTTGTCCGATCTCATTGAAAAGTCCTACCCTTTGAAACTCCTTGAAGATAATAGTTCTTGATTTTTTATCGAGAGTCTTCTTAAGTGACTTTGGTCGTTTAAGATGTAATTAACTATATGGGCTTTCCCTTATGGGAAGCATGTCAAACCCAACTTAATATAAACCCTAATTAATTCTTTATATTAAATAGGGGAACTTGTTAGCAAATACAAATGTTTTGGAGACCAGATGAACGACATACTTTCCTTAGTTTATTTGATCAAGCCTCATCCTCAAGCCTTGTGTTCATCCTTCGGGATAGATACAGGGTTTGAGGTATAGTGCTCCTTCATTTAAACTATGAAAAATATAGGGTCAGTTTGATTTCATACTTTTCTAAACTTCAATGTCCTTCCAAAGCGGGTGATGGGATTTCAATTCTGGCGGCCGACATCTTCTTACGAGCAACTCCCCTTCAACCAAAATAGTGCCAACAACTGGCTATTGGACCAATTCAAGCCAATTTTGCACGTGATGCGACACAAAATATTCTTTGGCCTGATCAGAGTCGTCCAATGTGCAAAATGTCGACCAGCCTTCGTGTAAGTGAAAGCCAAAGCCAAGAAAAATCACCTCAACTACGTGCCCCCTTAACACATACTGATAGATCTCGAGCAGATGTCTCGAGCTATGGGAAACAACAAATACATGAAGCATGACTCCGATACGCTCAAGTTGACATCCTACACATCAAAATTGATGCCAAAAAAAGACCCCCAACAAGTGTGCTACGTTTTTGAGGCACAGTGCACTTGTTGGCAACATCCTCAAAAGAAAGTCTCTCCTAGTAGTCGAGGTGATCTCTTAAGAGAAGACAAAAGAACCTCAACCAGGTCAGGTGAATTGGACAGGGTATGGTGAAGGGTGTGGCTAGCCAGCCAAAACAGGCCAACCACAAAGGAAATCCAACCAGGCCAGATAAACTGGACAGGGTATGACTGGGGTGGGGGTCAATAGCCGAAGCTAACTGTCCACCGAAGAGCTCAGCCAGGCTAGATAAACTGAACAAGGTATGGCTAAGAAAAGGCCTTCCTGAGCTCACTCAAAATGGCAGATCGATCTGTCTGACCTATCCTTCGAAATGACAGAATCGATAAAACCCTATACCTTACCTCATTCGTAACAGTGTGAGAGAAGGTCAATTATCTCATGTGACCAAGTCTCATGTTATGTTTCTTCTGAAAGGGACCCCAATTCCGAGTCTAACTAATCCCTTTGAAAGAAGCATCCATCACTTTAACCAAGTGGCTATAACACACAAAAATCCTAATCAGAGGTGTTGATTGGCTAGTGTCTCAATAGTATGGCAGGCCGAGAAGGCCCGATCATCTCGTGTGACCCAAGTCTTCTGTTGTGCTCTCACGCGAAGAACTAACTAGTAGGTTCTCCCAGAGGGTGGCACCCATAACAACAATCCAGGTGATCATAAAGACCAAGAAGTCCTGGTTGCAGTGTAAATTGTTTCAGTGACTCAATAGTATAGAATGTTGAAAAGGCCCGATCATCTTGTGTAACTATAAGTCTCTAATCTCTCGCATATGGGCTTTTGGCTTAAAGATCGCCCCTAGTCGCAAGAGGTAACTACCCTCTGTATGACCACATTCGAATAGACAGAGGTGGGAACCCAAAATTTGTCTGACATGAGGCATAATGGCAAAAATGAGAGGAGGCTCGATCATCTCGTGTGACCTCAAGTCTCCTATTATGTTCTCTCGATAGGAACCCAATTGAGAGTCGGACCGTCTCCCAAGGAGTAGAAACACTCATCACCGTCGTTAGGTGTCTATAAAGCACTAAAGATCTTGAACAAGGTGGCATCTAGCAAGCCAGTTGAGGTGCACTCATCGTCAAACCAACTGTAAAGTCTTGCGGTTCTAGAGGTACTCGTCCTAAATGACATGCGACCAGGAAAGTCCGAAGATAAGATACTCTCGCAAAAGAACCAACCCAAAAGGGTATATGGTCTGAGAAGTATCAAAAGGCTAATGAACCGAACACGATAATATATTCTCAAATGAACTGACTAGAATGTCATATAGCTCGAGAAATGTCGTATCAAACGGCTATAGGGACAAAGAGGTTAAATGATGAGATGTCCTTGTAACAGAGCCGAATCTAAGGTTGTTTGGCTCGAGGACCATGGCTAAAAATCTGAAAGAATTTGAAAATGAGAAGAACTCCTACTGATGCGACTACGAAATCACAGGGCTCGAGCAACATCAAAATATGGGGCTATGTGAAGCCGAAGGTGTCAAAACACAAGGTGTTCTCATAATAGGGCCGACTACAATGTCATATGGCATATGGCTCTAGAAACACCATACACCATAATATAATAGCTAAAAAGCTAATAAATGCTCTCATGAAAGTACTAACGGTAAAGTTGTATGGTTTGAGAGACTCTAAAGCTAAATGGCTACAATAATCTGATTTGCCTCAAAATAAGGTCTTATCATCAAGCGTTGGCCAAGTGAAGGCAACAGTTTTGTTAATCGAGGCGACTGATGATTCAGGAAGGCATGTATCCCGATTGAAATATTCTAGAATGTATGAATCATAACTATGCATCCAAATGATGATTAAGCGCACTGCCACACCGGCTCATGCCGGCGCACGCACCCCGTGTGGATGATCAAACCCGCAAGGCTATCACCCCTTGCTTCCTCCCAAACAGCGATGGTGTCGGCTGTCCAATGATGTCAAGGTACTCCAGCAAAGCATTCGGTCGTCAGGAAGGTAGAACGGAGATGTGCGGAGGTTAGCTCACCGACGGTGCCGGCCGAGAGCAAAGAAGATATGTAGGGAGAACCCAAATACTGAAGCTCTCTTCTCTGTTTGCTGTGATGACAGTATGATGTCGATGAGGTTGAAGAAATTTGGAGAGGGTAGCCAGCCAAAAGAAAGAAAAAAAACAAGCCAATGAAGGTAGTGATCGGTGACTCCAGCAAGGAAGCTCAGTTGGAGGTGTTGCTCGGCGGGAAGCACGCCAGCAAGGAAGACCGAAGACAAGGTGAGGTTGATGAGTGGATGGCTGACCAAAAAGGAAGAATAAGGAGTGGAAGGGAAAGCCGGTGGCTGGAGAGGGAGCACAAGCACTCTGGACTCTTCTTCGCGAGACTGAGTGTGAGAAGAGCAGATGCGTGCGTAGCTTTTTTTTTTTTTTTGGAGAGAAGGTGGCAAGCTCCTTTTTTAGCATGATGGCTCCAAGATATATTAAGATAGCTTTATTTTTTTAATTTTTATATCTTATTATTTTTTTACGTCTGCAAGGATGTGAAAGCTCGCTTTCTTTATTTTTTTTTATTACCCTTTTTGAACACGTGCATGGGATAGGATTAAATAGCTTAGAGAGATAAATGAGCCATCTCATCCCAACAACTAATTTAATAGCAGCTACATGTGTGGATTTAATAGCATGCGTGAACATCCCAGCTACATACCATAAGTGAATTTAATTTATTAGCGAATGATAATAATAATAATAATAATAATATTATTATTATTATTATTATCATTCGCATATTTTTGGCCGAGACGCGTCCTCGTGACGAGATGAATGTCTCCCCTAAGTAAAATTGATGTTCTGAATATTTTCGCGCAGTCCGTTTTGTTCCGAGACATTCGGACCACTTTTCAGCAATCGAGCATACCACAATAATTAGTGTATTTTTAGCTAGCCCGCAAAGCCGTAGCGAAACAGATGCTCTCCTAAGGTAAAACTGACGTTTCAGACGCATTGGCATGGTCCGTTTCGTCATCCGAGGTCATTCGGACAAGTTCATTGGCTATTAAGCTAATTCGAGCCAATTTTGCACATGACGCAACGTAAAATTTTCTTTGACATGATCGGTATCGCCCAACGTGCAAAATGCCAACCGACATTCGCGTAAACGAATGCCAAAGCCTAAAAAAATGTCCCTAACTACGCGCCCCCTCAACACAGACCGGTGGATCTTGAGCAGATGTCTCGAGCTACAGAAAAAAATAAATTCATGAAGCATGACCCTGATAAGCTCATGTGGACATCCTACACAAGCGACATTAAAATTAATGCCAACAATAAGTTAATCTCTATCCTAAGTCATTTTTTTATGTAGTAAAAGAGCCACTTAAGGACAATTAACATTTAAGTTTGAGAGATTTTGACACGCCTAAAAATTACCTACTTTTCATATATATTTTATGCTTAGTTTTAATGATTTTTATGATATTACACTTTAAATGTCATATATATTTTATGCTCAGTTTTAATGATTTTTATGATATTACACTTTAAATGAATGTATTTTGCACATTTTTTGTTTTAGGCACAAGAAATGAACTTTTGGAGAAAATGAAGCAAAAATTGTGCAATTCTGAGTAAAAACGAGCAAGAAAAAAAATTATGACTTGACACATTTCGATACGTTTTTTTTATAATTAATCTCCTTTACACTTCTTACATGTTTTTGAATGAAATTACACTTTAAAGAAATGTTATTTTTATACTTATTTTATAGAAATATTTGTTAGGAGCGAAACACTACTGAAACAGGGCAAAACAGTGCTGAAACGGAGCCAAACAGAGCAAACTTGTGGAGCTGTTGTAGGGTGGTGCATGATGCACCAAAATCCAGAGAAATGGTGCACGATGCGCCAGAACTGGCTCATGATGTGCCAAAAACTACTTTTTGTGGATTAAGGCGGTTTAGAATAAATTTTATGCAAATTTTCAAAGGGATACTTGTTATAAACACTCCTTCAAGTGATTCAATGCATCTAGACACTTTGAAAGATTCTTTTATAAAGGGATATGTCTCTGGGATCAATGGACATGTCTTTTGAATTCAAAAGAGTTGACTTTTGGATAGAATTTTGGAGAGAATTTTGAATTCTTTTTGGAGGGAGGTAGCCTTTTATAAAATAGAGGGAAGTTTAGGGCTTGTAAGAAGAGTGTAGCATGTGAGTGTGTGACTGTGTGTGTGTGTCTGTGTGTGAGTGAGTGGCGTGAGAGTAAGAGGAAGAAGAAATCAAGAGAGAGAGAGAGAAAGTCAAGGACTTAGAGATTTTCTTCAAAGATTGTAAGAGGAGAGGGAAAGTGAGAGATTTCTTCTTCATTACACTTCTAAGAGAGAATCGAGAGTGCTTGTAAAGAGGGAAAGTGCTTGAAGAGAACTTCTAGGGATTTGCTTAGTAATGATTGTGAGATAAGTTGTGTTCTTTTATTTCTTTATTTTGTAAACTTATTTTTATAAATATAATATGTGTTTTTGTCGTATCCTTCTCATGAGTTTTGAGTAGTCTTCTTTATCCTTCCCCTACTTTGAGATATGGTTTTATGAATGATTGATTTTATTTTATACAATTTTAAATGTTAATAATTTGTGATGATTTAAACTCTGATTTTCATTTACTTTTCAATTTGGCCAATTAGAATGTTAAAATGTTTTGAGAAACATATGATCCAAAAGGGCTTTGATTTCTACAATATAGTGAGAATCACATTTGATTTCATGGGAGAGGATGTCATCCATGGAGTTGAGTGCAAATGAATAAGGAAATATGCTTTGTTGGATCAGAATTGGAGATTTTAAAGTGATAGATTATAATCCCCAATTTGATCTAGTTGATTAGAAACTAATGCGAGATTGTTAGCCTTCACATGAGGGAGTAGTGGGAGCACTAGAGTGGCAGTCAGTGTCCTCCCAGCCTAACCTCGAAATTAGGGACCAAATTCCGGATTATTCAATGTTCTTTATACAATTAGAAGAGGCTAAAGAATAGGATTGCTTCTATTTGGCACAAAATAATTTTATATATTTGTAAATGATTTTAATTTCTTCACAATCCATATACTCATTGTAAAGGGGGTGGATGTTTTTTTTCAATTTTGAACTCTTCGTCACAAAATTTTGTTTAGTCTTAGTATAATTAACTTTAAAGTTTAGAAATTAGTTTAGTAAACTTATTTCTTTTAGTTACATTTTTATTAGCATTCATTAAACTCATTTTAACTTGTCTTTCTTACTTTAATTTTTTTATATAGTTTGAATATTGTGATTTATGTTATTATCATAAGAATTTTCATCTTCCAAACTAACACTTGATAGTAGTAGACTAGAATTAGCCTAAGGGATTTCTTATTGCGTAAATCCTTACTGCACTTCTCTATTAATCATTTCTTTATTTATATTATCACTTCAAATAATATAAAGAAAGTCATATATTACTTGAAGGGATACGTGCACTTGCGTAGAACCACTAGTGTGTGAACTATTTTATGTATTTAATATAACATTTTAATTTTACATATTAAATACATAATATAAATCAAGTCAAATTTTTTACCATATTTTTTAAAGCTAATTTATTGCATAATTTTGGGACGGGTCAAGTGTTTAGCACTGTTACTGGGATTTAAATTAACATAAAACACATAAAAAATAGCGCACACTTGGGGTGCATCAGTGCCTGAAGTGACTCTTAGTAATTTTGAGACCTCTATTTAATAAATTCATTAGCCAACCAAAATAAAGGGGGCTGTTGGAGTCAATGGTGGAGGCGTTCGTAGGAGTCGTTGGTTTGGAGTCTAGTTCTTGTGTGACTCTTGTTGTTGTATGAGTTAGAGCCTTGTTTTTGTATGTATTGGAGGAAGAAGTCATCAAAGAAACTTCAAAAGGATTTGCTTGGGGAGAAGTCTAAGATAAATACTTTGTATTTTTGCTTAAGTTTTGTGTAAACTTGTTTTTTAATATATAACATGTTTTGTTTTGTTATCTTCATGAATTCTGAGTAGTTTTCTTATCTTTTATCTTGCAATAAGAACTAATCATGTGTGGGATAAGAAAGTTTTGAAGATTTCTTTTATTCTAAAATTTATGATGATATTTTCATCGGTTCTTAATTTACTTTGCAAACTGGTCAGTTGTAATATTAAAATCCATTGTGAAACATAATGACCCGGGAGGGGAGCCAAGTCTAAGGGAGAGTGCAAATAGATAAGGATATAAGTTATGATGGGCATAGAATTAATGATTCTAGTGTGATGGGCTAGAACCTTATTCAATTTGGTCTTTGAGGCCTGGTTATTCCTAATAGAGAGGGCACGGTGGTAATCGGTAATCTAGATTCTAGATGTGAGAGGCTAGAATCTACTCAGCATAACCATATCAATCAAGAACTTAACTTTAGATTAGCTAATGTTCTTTATGCACTCGAGAGAGTGTACAGAATAGATTTGCTCTTATTTTTCACAAAACCTCATTTTTATTTTTAAACATTTGACTCCTACACTGATTATAATCTCTTTGCATGGGGAAAGACTTTTTATAATATTTGTACTCCTTTACACATCTGTAATTTAGAAAATTTGCATTACTCTTAGCTTTAAATTAGAAATAACAAATTGTAGTTTTTACCCTTTTACAAATAAATCAATATTATTCTCTTGCAAATTTTGTTTACAGTTTGAGTAGAAATTTTCTAAGTTGACGTAGAAATTCTCTTATTTATTATGGGTTTGATACTGGGGATTTTAATGAAAATTCTATCATACTTGAAATGATATGTATATTGCGTAATACCCCTAGTGTGTAAGTCATTAATCAATTTTTCAACATATTTATTTTGCATACTAGCCACTAAATATAAATTGGGACAAGTTTTTTGTCATCTTTTAACTGAATATAAATTGGGACAAGTTTTTTGTCATCTTTTAGAACTTAAATAATTGTGTAATTGCAGGTCGATTCATGCATCCCATTTTTTTATGGTGTTATTCATGGTTTTATCTTGTGTTTTAGTGGTGTTATTGACAACATATCCTCTCGGAATCTTTGTATATTGTATGGTGGTGTTTTTTATGGTGATATTTTGCACTTTGGTGGTGTAATTCTTAGTTTTTTGTCTAGTAGTGTTATCGTTGGTTGTATCATGTGTCCTAGTGGTATTATTCTCAGCTTTACTCTCAAGGCTCGTTGCATACTGGTTGTTGTTGTTATCGGCACTGGTATTCCGTGTTTTGGAGATGTTATCGTTGGTTGTATTGGTACTCCGTCTGATGGTGCTATCTTTGGTTGTATCTCACATTTTGTTAGAGTTCTCGTTGGTGGTATTCCACGGTTTAGTGGAGTTATTCTCGACCTTTTGTCTATTGGTGTTATTTAGGGCATTTGTGGTGTTATCATAGGTTTGTATCCCGTGCTTTGATGATGTTTCACATTTTGGTGTTACCTTGGCTTACTTTCTAGTGTTATTGATGGTTGTATCTTGCATTTTTGCAATGTTATTCTTACCTTATCATCTGACGATGTTACTCCACCTTTTGGTGGTATCTTTATCGAGTCGATCCCATTGTATAGTGACATTTTTATGGTGGTATCCTCTATTATTTTGGTGTTATTGAAGGGTTTATAACCCGTGCTCTCTATAAATTGCCTAGAAATGCTCTCTCGCGGTCGAGTGGTTTTATTGATGGTTGTATCCCAAGTTTTGTTAAAGTTATCCATGGCTTATGTCTGAATTTTTTGCTGAGGCTGACGCTCTGCACTGACGGAAAACTGTTTGCTAGATTTATATTTACTCTCATCCTTTTTATGAAACATTGCCTTAATTTTTTTTTTTTTTGTTGATTACCATTATTTCATATCCAACTTTACTTTTGAGTTTTTAGGTATACATGTATCTAAATTTTGGAGGTTCGCGTGTGCATTGTATATCGGATGGAGGATCCATAGGGGCATTAATGTAATTTTTCCTTTTTATTGTAGGATCCACAAATTGTTCTTTTTGGCACACTCTTTTCTCATTATATAATATTGCCCACAAACAATTTTATTATATATATATATGTATGTATGTATGTATATATATATGTATCTATCTATCAATATATCTATATATGTATGTATGTATGTATATATATATATAT
>NW_018165214.1:14639-25411 GCF_001263595.1 Phalaenopsis equestris
TATGTATGTATGTATGTATATGTATATGTATGTATGTATATGTATGTATATTTGCATAAAGGAGCTGCAAGTGTCTTTCTACATGTTAGAATAAGAAAAAAGGTTACAAGATCCTGAATATAATGAAGACTAGGTTGATTCAATATAGGAATCAACACATCTCCCAAAAAAATCCAAAAAACCTACAAGGTAACAAAACTAAGTTTGTTCAGTACAAAAGAACCCCTTAAGCACAATGGAAGCTGCAAATGAAAAATGAATAAATGAGAACAACAGCTAACAAACACTCTCCAAGGATCTTGGTTAGCTATTCTAAAGTGTGGAACCTCAAGCATGTCTCCCTGCAATAGAAACTGAAGGGTAGGGGGGCTGAGCCGCAACTATTAAATCATTAGAGCTTAGGCTTTGTCTGGCTAGCCAATTTGCAGGCTGGTTCCCTTCCCTATATATGAAAGAAAAAATGTTATGGGACTGTGAAGTTGCATTTCTGATTTTTTGAATCCACATGTATATATATATATATATATGTATGTATGTATGTATATGTATATGTATGTATGTATATGTATGTATATTTGCATAAAGGAGCTGCAAGTGTCTTTCTACATGTTAGAATAAGAAAAAAGGTTACAAGATCCTGAATATAATGAAGACTAGGTTGATTCAATATAGGAATCAACACATCTCCCAAAAAAATCCAAAAAACCTACAAGGTAACAAAACTAAGTTTGTTCAGTACAAAAGAACCCCTTAAGCACAATGGAAGCTGCAAATGAAAAATGAATAAATGAGAACAACAGCTAACAAACACTCTCCAAGGATCTTGGTTAGCTATTCTAAAGTGTGGAACCTCAAGCATGTCTCCCTGCAATAGAAACTGAAGGGTAGGGGGGCTGAGCCGCAACTATTAAATCATTAGAGCTTAGGCTTTGTCTGGCTAGCCAATTTGCAGGCTGGTTCCCTTCCTTATATATGAAAGAAAAAATGTTATGGGACTGTGAAGTTGCATTTCTGATTTTTTGAATCCACTATGAGTGATGCTATGGTGAATCCTCATCAAGATTCAACATCTTAATCACAGTTGCAGAATCCACTTCCATCCATAAATTATATCATCCAATTTTTTTTGGCAAGGGTAAGAGCCCAAAAGACTACAATGAGTTCTGTTTCAATAACATCAGCAGCCATAACAGGAGTATAGAAATATAGGAGGCATTTTCCAAGATGATTTCTGTAGACTCGCCCCACTCCAACACCTGTTTTTGTAAAGCTTCCATCAATATTTATCTTCACAGTGTGATGTTCAGAAAGTTTCCAAAAATCTTTTTGAATTTGAATAATATCAATCTTTTCAGAAGCATAGGCATTTGAGATGTTGGGGATCTTTTAAATTTGATCATCTTGTTTAAGTAAGAAAGACAGTTTCCGGCAGTCTTCTCAATGTTTGGTGTGTTGTCTTCAAACTTAGCCTTGTTTCTTTCCTTCCAAATAAACCAACCAACCATAAGTGGTATTGAAGCATAATTCCTCTTGTGCCAAGTCTTCCAGCAGGTAGTAGGCCTATCCCAACATAAAAGATTACCTTCAATATTCAGGTGTATCAGCAGCTTATGCCACACTTATTGTGCAAAGGCACATTCAAAGAAAAGGTGAAACAATGATTCTTCTTCCTGCAGATAGAGCCATCATTTAGAGGGACCTCTCAAGCCCTTTAATTTGAGAATATCATTAATTGGAAGAAGCTTTTGGAATATCCTCCAGCAGAGGAAAGACATTGATGGGGATAAAAACTTATTCCAAACAATGTCTCCCCAAGACATTTGTTCCCAACTGCATACTTTTGAGTAGATTGCTTTTGCGAGACTTTGTTTAGAGAAGGCATGCCAAATAATTTTATCATTTTTTCTTCTATCAATTTCAATGCTAGCAACTTTAGTGACTGAGTGAGCTTGCATAATATTGGACAACTTGAGTATAGACCACTCATCTCCTTCCCAGCAATTAGCAACTTTTAAGTCTTGGTTGGTGGGATTGGTAAGTTGGGACAACCTATCTTTAGGACACCAATTATCAAGCCAAAAGTTGATTTCACCCTTCCCCAGGTCCCAAATAAACAAGTTTTCAACAGTTTGCCTTATGTTCAGCATCTTCACCCAAATTTTGGAGTCCCCATTTTTCCTGTCAACAAGTGTAGGATGTTGGTCCCTACAATATTTACCTCTCATGAATTTGGCCTATAGTGAAGATTGGGCTCTAAATTTGATCCAAAGCTTGCAAAGATTAATCTGAAGGAGTTGGTTTAACCCCTTAAAACCAATCTCCCAGCTAACTGAGGTTTAGCAACCTTCTACCAGGATGCCCAATGTATCCGCTGCCTTTGATCTGACCACAAGTATCTATTAAATGCACTTTAAAGCTAGATTTGGGTGCTTTTCTTAATATTAGTCATCTGAAAAATATAAGAAGGAAAAGTTGTTAAAATGCTCTTCAACAAGGTAATTCTACCCCAATTAGATAGAAAAGATTGGGTCCACCCATTAAGAAATGAAGAGATCTTATTAATGACTTCCTCAAATTGTATTTGCTTCATTCTGCCAGTAAGGAGGAGGACTCCTAGATACTTGATAGGGAGTTGGGAATTAGAAAATCTAGTGTAATTGGAAGCCTACTATTCGCAGTTAAGGGAGGCATGCTTATGGAAAATCAGCTGGCATTTTTTAGGATTAAAATACATCCCTAAGTATGCTTAGAATTTTTGAAGAGTCTGAAACACTTTCTTTACAACATTTTTGTCGGCTCTGGAGAAAGCCATGATATCATCCGCATAGAGAAGAAGAGTTATTGCTATGTTAGACCTATGGTGATATCTAGTATAGCTTTGGTTCAGAAGGGTTTCATCCAGCATTCTAGACAAATAATCCATTGTAATTATGAAAATAGTGGGGGATAGTGGATCCCTTTGTTTCAAACCTCTAGCAGCAGTGAAGGACCCCCAACCTTTACCATTGATAAGTATGGAATGTTCATTATTGTTAAGCCATCTCTTGATAAGTTGACAGAAAGTAGTATTGAAGCCTCTAGCAGTAAGGATATCTATTATAAAATCTCATCTGATAGTATCATAGGCCTTCCTCAAGTCTAATTTGTAAATCAAATTACCTCCTCTGCAAGTCTTATTCAAATCCTACAATAATTCCTGAACTAAAAGAGTATTGTTAATAATAGATCTTCCCTTCACAAAAGCTGTTTGGTTGGGTTTAATGATGCAGTCAAGATGAGGCTGAAGCCTATTGACTATGATTTTTCTAATAACTTTAGTGAGTATAGCAGTTAAACAAATTGGCCTGAAATGATTTCCATTTTATTGAATTCCTGACTTGGGAACCAGAACAAATGTAGAAGCACAGAAATTGTTTCCTTGAAAGAAGCTAGTCACTGCAGCAATGACCTCAGGCTTTATGGTCTCCCAAAGATTTTTTGTAAAACTTAGCAGTAAAACCATCAGAGCCAGCTGATTTATTGCTATCAATAGAATTTATAGCTCCCAGATTTCTCTCTCATTTGGGATTTCTGTAAGGTTGAGATTTGCAGTGTAGTTCTGATCAGCAGAGAAATATGTTTTATCAATAGGGATTCTGTGATTCTGCACTTGATTTAACAAGCTTTTATATTAGTTAATTGCATCATGAGCTATCTCAACATTATCATGTAACCATTTCCCCTCAACATTTTGAATTGTATGGATAGTATTACGCTTTCTCTTGCATTTAATATAGGCATTGTAGAATCTAGTGTTTCTATCCCCATTAGTAAAAATATTCATAGCAGCCTTTTGTTTAAGAAATCTTTCTTGATAGTCAATAGCAATGAGAAGGTTGTTTTGAGTAGTAAGCAAATCCTTTTCCTCCACTATGCCTTCCTGATCTTCTTTCTCCAATCTTAACAGTTCATTTTCAGCATTCTGAACATTAGTAATAACATTTCCAATAGCCTCCCAACTCCACTGTCTGAGTGCTTTGGGAGTTTTCATTTGTAGAAGATTGAGTTTGATGAGAGGATCAGGATGTGAGATACCTTTCTAGAGATCAATAATATAAGCCTTATATGAAGGGTGAGAAGACCACATGTTGAGGTATCTCAAAGGTTGAGGGGAAGAGGTCTGTTCATTAGAAGTGATGTTGATAAGTATAGGCCTATGGTCAGAGCCAACAAGGTTGAGATGAGTTACAAAGGTAAGCAGGAAATGATTAAACCAATTATCATTAACCAAGACTTTGTCCAGTCTTTCCCAGATGGCACCCCTCTTCCAAGTGAAAGCAGGCCCCTTAAAACCCAAGTCAAAAAGACCAGCACTGTCTATATTATCATTGAATGTGTTCATCTTCACTAAATTAGGGGCTCTCCCTCCAGTTTTTTCAGAAGAAGATGAAATACAGTTAAAATCTCCCCCCACCAACCATGGGGAGGACATATGCTGGCTGATATTCAGTAGACACTTCCAAAGCTCTTTTCTATCCTCCTTAATGCATCCTGCATATATAAAAGTAGCATATCCCATATGACCATTAACATTAAAAGAGAAATGAACAAATTTCTGGTGGTTCATTAAAATTGACCATTAATATTAAAAGAGAAATGAACAAATTGTTGGTGGTTCATTAAAATGTTCCAAGTGATCTCCTTTCTGCAGAAAATCCAGATTTTGTTATTGGAATTAGCAAAATGGTTGAACCCAGAAAACTTTTTAATCAAATTATGAGGGTTCTTGTGAACCATAGGTTATAGTATAGCTATGCACCATAGCTTGTATTTAAAATTCAAGTGAAGCAATCTTTTGAGGGAGAGGGAATTAGCCATCCCTCTGATATTCCAACAAAGAATGTTAATCATTGGATGGAGGGGGATGGAAAGATGGTTGTGATCTTGATCTGGTTCTGCCTCTATGGGTAGGAGAACTAATCTTTGTTCTATTTTTTTCTTCTGCCTTCATTGAGTTAGCCCCTTGTTGTAATTTCTGCACTTCTGATACTGGTTTTTTCTTTCTTCTAGCTGTTTGGATTTGTCAATCTTCTTCAATTGTCTCTCTTAGTCCAGTAATTATATGATCCTCAGGGACTTTGTTATAGGTTTTTGTATTAACAAAAGCTCCCATCTCCACAAGTGGAGGGGTGATCATTATAATTTCATTAACTTCCTCTCTAACTAATTTGATAGAAGAGTCTACTACATTTCTTTCTGATGGGGAATCCGACAGCACTCCTAAAGGATCTTCTGATGAGGAATCTACAGTGGTTATTGGAAGAAGTTCTTCATTCCTTTTAGTAATTTCAGATATGATATTCAGATCTTTTCCTTCAGCAATCTTCTCTGTCACTTTTAATGGAGCTCCTCCTGCATCCTTTTGATCCCCACCAGCATTCCTTCTCATAGGGGGATGTAACATGTAACACTTCTCCACTGTGTGGCAAAACAATTTATAGTGTTGGGAAATAATAAATCTTTTGCTCAGCTACAATTTCTTGCCAAAACCCTTCAATATCTGAACCTATCCAAATTCTCTTCAGCTCAGGGAAAGTGATGTCTCTCTCCACCTGTATTCTTGCAAGGGCTGGTCTAGCCTTATTAAAAGTGGGGGCATCCACTTTCAAAGGTGTACCCAGTGCTCTACCAATACTAAAAAGAGCATTTAGCTTGAAGTAACGAAGTGGGAGGCCGGGCAATTTGAACCAAAGAGGAACCACAGGGGGTTATTTACTTAGATCAAAATCAGGTGTCCACTTCACAATTTTCATTATGGTTCCAACAATAATCACAGATTGTTTAGCAAAGAGCCTTGCATAATCTTCCTCCACAGCTAGTTGGATTAAAAGATGCCTCCCATCAATTAATCCAATTTTCCAATCTCCAATAAATTATAAGGATTCAAAGTAATTTCTAACCAGCTCCATCTTTGGATGTCCTAATTGGAATTTGCCCACAAAAGTGAATTTAATTTCTTCCTTAAGGGAATCAATTTCTCTGTTAGTGAAGAAAACATCATTTTCTCCCTCCTTAGATCCTCCTTAGATCCAAGAGGGTGAATACATGGACTGTTTCCTTTCCCAGCAGCTGTGTCATGGAATTCTTGTGGGAACACCAGTTGATCAGAGTCTTGTAAAGTTTCATTTGTTCTTCCAACTAATCCAGCATAAGTAGCTTTTGTCCATTGTGAGTTAGTTAAAATATCAATAGCTGTAGCCATGTTTCAGGCTCACCCACAAAGGAAAAAAGAAAACCCTCCTCAGCAGAAAGTACAGTGAAAGAAATTTCTGTCTCCAGGAGGCATCACGATACAAAGAAGGGAGCAGGGAATAAAAGGCAAAACCTTCCAAAACCTTGCAATAGAATCAAAACAAAAGAGGTCTAATATAGTTTGGCAACCAGAGAACCCAAGACAGGAGGCAAAGAGAAACTTCTCTAACCCCTAGTGAGCAAACAGAGAGTGTGCTCAATGGAACATTACCTCCTAAAAAACTCCAAAACTAGGAGAAAAAAGAAAAGAAACACCACTAGAAAGGGAAACCAACAGTGAAGTACCCACCACTGTCCACTACTCCAGTGAAAAACCTCAGTATGCAACCTCCATCCTTCATCCTGCCAGAAACCCTAGTAGAGCACCTTCTCCAGCCGCCACCTTCATCTTCACACACACACACACAAAGTATACCACTCTATGCTTTACAAGTGTTCAATCTTAAGAAGAATGGCATGAAGTTTCTGGAGAGGCTCTTTAACAAATTCTTGTGGGTTGGGAGTGGTGCTAAGAAGATTTGGGTTTCCTGGAAAAATTTTTGTAAACCCAAAAAAGCTGGGGGTTTTGGTTTTAAGACTTTGAAACAGACCGTTGAGGTTAACATGTGCAAACTGAGAGGGCTCTTCTCTTTGGGCCTCCTTTATGCATAAATGATACTGTGTTTCTTCGTAACCTTCCCAGGTGTTGTGGAAGGTGGGAGGCTTGAGGATCTGGAAGGCCATTTTGAATGCCAGATCTATTGCTAGGAATTTTATTTTTTGGGATCTTGGTGAAGGAAAAATCTCTTTCTGGAATGATAATTGGGGAATTTCTTCTTGTTTAAAGCACACCCATCCATCTCATACAAACAATTTGCTAGTTTCTTATCTATTTACACCAGGAAGTTGGGATTCTCTAAGATTTGTTCTCTAGTGGGGGAGTTAAATGCTTTGCAAATTTCCAAAGCTCTTACTACTCCTTCCCGCAGATACTATCCTATTTTGAAGAAGTCTTCATCTTAGTCAGTTTGTAAGTTGATCTATGGTACTTTACTCTCTCACCCTGATTGGTTTTGGGGCACTTGGATTTGGCATAAACTCTTTTCTCCTTCTATCTCTTTATTTCTCTGGTGTTATTTCTCCTCCTTACTCCCTCTTGCTGACATTCTGAAACTGAAAGGTTTAAGATTGGCTTCAAGATGCCTTATGTGCAGGAATTCGGAGGAAGGCATTTGACATTTTTTTTAACGTATTTTTTTCTATAGAGGTTTGGAATCATTTTGGTGTACATTTTGGTATCCTCTAGTCTCACAGGGGCACTTTAATTAATTACTTGTGGGAGTGGAAATCTTTTCCTGATGATGATGGAAGGCATTTTTCCTTCCCTCTATCTATCCTCTAGTTTTTATGGTCTACTAAAAATAACCATAAATGCGATTCCTCCCCCTACTGCCACCTCCCCCTACTGCCACTATCACTACTTCCTATATACTGGCTTATTTTTCTAAGGCCCTAAGGGCCTCTGTTAATTTTGCTTCCATAGGTAAGAAATCTAAGCCCCCTCTGTTAGTCAGTTGGACGCCTCACTCTCTTGGCTGGGTGAAAGTTAATGTTGATGGCAGCTGGGATATGTTGTCTGCTGTTGTTGGTGGCCTCTTTTGAAACTCTGGGGGTCAATTTCTGGGTTATTTTACTTCACCTATTATCGCTGACAATCCCTTATTAACTGAATGTTGGGGGCCCTGTTTTGCTTTAAAAGTAGCAATTGCTTTTAATTTTCAAACAATTACAGTTGAAACTGACTTTAAAGTGCTATATGAGATGTTAGTAGGTGTTTCTCCACCCCACTGGGATATTATCTGTACTCTCAAATGAATACTAGCTATAATTGTTGATCGCCATCTTACTGTTAGATGGAGTTTTATTCACAGGGAAGGTAACTCACATGTTGACTGGTTAACCAAGCATGCATGTCAAGTGGGTTCTATTGGTTTATCCCCCCTATCCCCCTCCAGCTTTTACTTACTGGGGACTCTTTGGATCTGCCTTATGTTAGAACTTAAAGGTTTTACTTGCCTATTGAACTGCCCCCCCCTTGGAATTTTTGCTACGCTTTTGTCCTTTTTACCTGCACTATTTTCTTTGTCGTTCTTTCTTTTCAAGCAGGATGAATCTTTTGATATGTTGGATACTATTTTGATGCTCCTCTTATATGGATCTATTTTCTGCCGGTTTGACTCTCTAATTTCTAGGCAGACTTGGTGTGGAACTCTTTGGAATTTTTGTCTGATGCCACTTTCTTAGCTTTCCTTTCATTTTTACATGTTCTTACTAGATTTTGCACAGGTATACTTGTTTTGGGTTTTGTATTTTTTTTAGGTATACTTGTATTTTTTCGGGTTTTTTTCTTTGTGTGGGTTGTAGTGTGGGAGGAGGAACCCCTAGGGGTGAGTTTACAATGCATTTTTTTTTTGCTTTTTAGACTGGGGATCCATCTCCCCTCCCCTCTCCTGTACTTTTTTTAACACGCAGGGAGCCACAAGTGCTCTTTCTCTAAAAAAAAAAACTATACACAAAGTAAACTTATTATTATTTTTTTTTATGTTAGTGGAGAGATAACTTTAATTAAATTTGTATCTTCTTCCAAGAATATTATAATAATAATAGAGATGATGATGATGATGGTAACATAAATAATACTTGTTAGTTGAATTCATTTTTTATGCATAATTAAATTTTAGAAGTATGTTGTGTGCAAGACAGCTGGTCAATGCTAGTTGAATTATCAAAATACTTAGAAATATTGTATTTGTCACCTCGATGTAAGTAACTAATTTTTATTAGAGGATAAACATATCATTTTTAGTTGGGGGTTTTAATCCCTATTATTTATGGTTATTTCTTATGTTTGTTAGTCATTCTTTTGCTACTTTTTACTTTTCAGGTTTCAGTTATTGCTCGAGATGAAGTAATCAACTGCTTTAATTTATTAATGAAAAATTTATTGCATATTTGAGTTAAACCTATAATTATGATATTTTATTTTACCGCACTTTACTTGTATGAATTTGCAACTGGCATATCCCAAGTCTGCATGAAATAACTTATTTCTTACATATTATGCCTGTGAAAAAATGGACATGCTTGAGCGTTATAACATATGAAGGTCGTTGAAACTCTTTTGGATATTAGCTAGTCGAGCTTACACGCCCGTTGAGTGACGACTATATAAGAAATCACTAGATTTTCTTGAATTGATATTGACGTTCCTAGTTTTGGCGTGTCCGTTAAAATCAATTATATAAATATAAATGAAAAACTAAATAATATGAATATTTGATTGAAAATGATTTCATGTTTCCATATGATAAGGAAACATGTTTGATATTTGTAATACTCTTGACATAATAATCATTCCTATTTGTTGTTCATACTACACATGTTCTTTCTCTTGTTGTTAATGCTTTAGCAGGACCATATACACTAGAGTAAGCTTTTTAGTTTTAGGTTTCATAATTTAACATTCTTTTAATATTTGTTATATCTATTTTATTTTCTTTTTTGGGTTTGGGCAGTCTTTACTTGTTGTTATTTCAATTTTGATTTAGTTATTTTTCTATTTTTCTTTCAGTTGAATCTATGAACTATTACTTATGGAATAAAATTTATATTTTCTTGTTATTCTTGTTATTATTTGTAGAAAGTCATTCTATTGAAAATATAAAACATGTTCAATTCATTTTATCATATGGTGTGTTGTTGGGGTGTGTTGTCGTCTAGACTCAGGGTGTGGCAAAAATGATATATGTTTATAGAGCTCCCAATGCTGATAATATACTGCAAATCTGAAAATCAACAATAAAGGCGACAACAACTATAGTGTTGTTGTAGAGATTTCTTTTAGAGGGCAAGCCTTTATCAGTGAAGAAAATTGTTGGATGTTGTGAGGTGTGTTGTGGGGTTATGGTTATTAAACAAAATTCTGATCGGAGTCTCTTTAAGTTGATCCATCGGGCAACCTCACGGTCTCCTCTAATATAGTGAGCATGACACCTACAATGTGGATCGATTAAACTAGTGCAGGTTCATTGAGATTTCTTTTGGCTGGCACTTTTTCCTGCTACTAAGTTACCACCTTAGGTGCCATGAATTCTCTAAGCTTTCTGCCTTTGACCAACTCCTCAATCAAGTTATGAGGGTATCGATATTCCTCCATATCATGCTCGTGGAATAATAATGTACATAAGAAGTTATGTTATAAAAATTGGTTGAAATGTAAAAGCTTAGAGAACTGGGAAAAAAATCAAACAGCCCACGGGGAGTCTAAAAGAACAATAAGTTATGTTATAAAAATTGGTTGAAATGTAAAAGCTCAGAGAACTGGGAAAAAAATCAAACAGCGCACGGGGAGTCTAAAAGAACAATCTGTGACGCCAAAATTTCTGCTTTTAATGATCTTTATAATATATTAGATACTACGGAGGGTGAATATATATATATAT